>NW_027325375.1:12847739-13070514 GCF_036924035.1 Leuresthes tenuis | reverse complement strand
GTGTCGCGTTTCTTTCAAGCAATTCTCCCGGTTAACCCGCACTCGGCTCGCTCCCAGAGCCGTGTTAAAGTCCACTTCGCATTCACTCTCTTTTCTCAGCAGATTAAAAGAAAGTTTCATCTTGGGCTCCCTGAAACTTCCATCCTGCACCACTGTTTGCTTTTTCACAAGAGCAGAGGAGAGCGCACCGTTCCCAGCGGCACTGCAGTCCCGGGTCGAGGCTTGGAGTGAACGGAGCAAGCTTCTTTTTCAACTCCTATTCTTAAAAATCCATTTAATATGTTGTCCTCGTATAGAGGACATATTAAACTGATAAGAACAGATACTACACTTGATCTTAGCCAAAAGGCCGAGAAGCGATAACTGTCCACTGTTTCAGGTCCGAGGGCCCTTGCTGGCACAATGCGCACTTGTAGCAGTGTTCTTTTTATGGCCATAGGTGGCCAGAGTGTCACGTTGCACCTCCGCCCACCCGCTGCACTGAGCACTCTTCAGCCCTTTTAAATGGTATAACTTTGCACTCCCGCATGCTCCAGCAAGCACCATTCAAGCAACAACTTTGCACTCCAGCTTCGAACATCGGCACAGTCGCAACAAGTAAGGCGACTCTACTCAGAGAAGTCACTCTGCAAAGTAGCAAGATTTCTTTTGCACAGACAGAAAGGGCTTCACCCGCAAAGGTAAAGCCTGCCAATAATAGAAACAACTCATTAGTGCTGCTCTCCACGGAAGTCTTTAGTAAAAGGCGAAAGACTTGTATGTTATGAAGAGAAACCAGAGTACGATTATCCGTCACTGCGGGAGCAGGGCATCAGGCTAGTTGGTATAGCCACCTTCCCCATGGTGAGCTTTGCTTGGTTGAGACGCTTGACCCCCCCCCCCCCCCCCCTTGCTCCTCGGCTGACCAAGTAGGAACAATCGGGCCCTATTCGATGGCTGCCTTGTCTTTTACTCTATGCAAAAGACAAGGCAGCAACAAAAACACCACGAGAATCCCGTATTGAGGCTTTGTTCTGATCGCTCATTCGGTGTAGCGTTTCTTTCAAGCAATTCTCCCGGTTAGCCAACACTCGGCTCGCTCCCATAGCCGTGTTAAAGTCTACTTCGCATTCACTCTCTTTTCTCTGCAGACTCTTGGGATTTTATCTATAAAATGAATTCCTTCACTCAAACTATGTTAAAACTGCTTTGTCGTTCATATTTACCATGTCTAGAAAGATTTAAACAAAAAAAACAACGTTGTACTTTGCAGTAAAAGAAAGAGCAAATCTAAAGTTTCAGGAATCCGAGAATAAGCTTACTTTCATGAGTGCTTCACGATTTCGGATTTTGCTATAAAATGAATTCCTTCACTCAAACTAAATTAAAACTGCTAAACCGCTAATCTGTTACATGTAAGGCAGATGTCAAATTCACCGAAATAGGATCTAAGGGTATTCGGCCAATTGAGCTGTAGCAGCTTCGGTAAAAGAGTATAAGTTGAAGAGTTTGTGAATAAAGGTGTGCGCACACATAGTGAGCTGTAGGAAAATAGGCAGGGAGCAATGCCGGCTGGGGTATATGTTCTTGTATGTTGTCTGACTGTTTGATTTGAATGTGTTGTGTAAGTGTCCTGTTGAATGTTTGGGCTTTGACACTTCACTGTGGTTGTTAACTGTGTGGTGTGTCCTGAAATGTTATATGTTTGGGCTGTGTGACATGCTTAATGCTTGTCAGTAGCTACCCACTTATTCATATATAGCAACTGACAACATAAGAAGTCTGGACATACTTTGATAGTAGTTGTAGAAGTATCCTTATTGATAATAGATAAACTAATTCATAGTGATAGAACAGTAGATGAACAGGTGCCTGCACGTCTCACGAAAATAAAATGGGTGTATGATTGCTGACGGCAGAGCAATACTGCCAAACTTATGAGTTCTTGTGGCAAACTTGATTCAGTGTCTTGACGTGTATACGCTGTTTCGCTGACTTGATTGTCACAAGAAACAAAGTGTGTTTGATAAGATCCGACCATTTTATTACGGGAGGATCAGTATGTATGGATTCTGATGTGACTGATAAACCCATTCGTATCTTAAGCATAATCTAATACGTGAGACAACGCCCTGGCACACAATCAAAAAAAAAAAGAGAGAGCGGTTTTGTGTCCCCACAGTCCATAATGTAGAAAAGAGAGAAAAAAGCCTTTCTGATTTGGTGTGTGTGCTCATAGTGCAGAGTGTAGAGAAAAGAGAGAAAAGAAAGCCGTTTTGGTGTCACGGGTGTTGTGACTTACACACACACATTTCTGAATTGAGAAAATAAATTATTTTAGAGGAAGCAGTAGAGTTTAGATCCCACATTTGTTGATAGGCATTCATTTATTTCTTCACTTCTGATGAAGTTTCAACAATAAACAACAAACTTTGTATTATGAGAAAGAACCAGACTCATTCTTCAGGAATCTGAAAATAAGCACGAATTCGGATTCTCCTATAAACAAATTAATTAACTCAAACCAAGTTAAGACTGCTTTGTCCTTCATATTTATTCATGTCTAATCAAGTTTCAACGATAAACAACGTTGTACTTTGTAGAATGAGAAAGAACTTCTTCAGCAATAAGCATCTCTCGACATATGACGAAATACAGATTTTGCTATAAAATTAATTTCTTCTATCAGCGTGACTTAAAACTGTTTGTCCTCCTTATTTATCCACTTCAAATCAAGTTTCAACAATTAAAAAAAAATTGTAGTTTGAGAAAGAACAACTTAATCTTCAGCAATCAGTATAAAAAGAGGGTAACAAAAGGTGCAAATGCCAACCATACATCACTAAAAGGTGAAGCGGAAGTATTCAGCTGCAAGTAGGTGTGAATGTTCGACCATAATTTGTAAAAAGTGGGTAAGAAAAGGTTCAAATGCCAGACTAAATATTAACAAAAGCGGGAGGAGAGGTCTTCGGATGAGAGTGGGTGAGAATTTCCTACCATACAAGTATGGTGGAGAGGAAGCTGTGATTGGCCGACAATAGTAAAAAGCAGGTGAGAAAAGGTGCGAATGTCAAAACATACATGATCAAAACAGGGAGCGGAGGTGTTTGGCTGCGACAAGGTGTGAATGTCCACCCATAATTAATGAAAAACGGGCAACAAGTAGGTTCGAATGCACAACCATACATCATCAAAAGCAGGAGTGGATGTGTTCGGCTTCAAGAAGGTATGAATGTCCATCAATAATTGCTATAAAACATGAAAGAAAATTTTCGAATATCAAACCGCACATAATCATAAGCGGGAGAGGAGGTGTTCCGCTGCAAGAAGGTGTGAATATCCACCCATAATTACTGAAAAATGGGTAAGAAAAGGTGCGAATGCCCAACCATACATCATCAAAAGCAGGAGTGGATGTGTTCGGCTACAAGAAGGTTTGAATGTCCGACCATAGTTTGTAAAAAGCGGGTAAGAACAGGTTTGTATGCCCGACTGTACACAATCAAAAGAGGGAGCGGAGTTGTTCAGCTACAAGAAGGTGTGAAAGTCCGACCATGGTTTGTAAAAAGCGGGTAAGAACAGGTTCGTATGCCCGAATATACACCATCAAATGCGGGAGCGGAGGTGTTCGGCTGTGAGTAGGTGTGAATCTCCAACCATAATTTCTGAAAAATGTGTTAGAAAAGGTAAGAATGCCGGTCCATACATCATCAAAAGCGGGAGAGGTGGTGTTCGGCTGCAAGTAGGTGTGAATGTCCAGCCATAATTACTCACAAATGGGTAAGAAAAGGTAGTATTGCCAGACCATACATGATCAAAACAGGGAGCGGAGGTGGTTAAGCTGCAATAAGGTGTTAATGTCCGACTAAAGTTTGTAAAAAGCGGGAAAGAAAAGGTGCGAATGCCCGACAATGTATGATCAAAAGAGGGAGCGGAGGTTTTCGGCTGAAAGAAGGTCTGAATGTCCAACCATAATTAGTAAAAACCGGGGAAGAAAAGGCTCGAAAGCCCGACTATACACCATCAAAAGCTGGAGCGGAGGTGTTCAGCTGCAAGAAGGTCTGAATGTCCATCAATAATTGCTAGAAAACATGAAAGAGAATTTTCGAATATCAAACCGCACATGATAATAAGCGGGAGAGGAGGTGTTCAGCTGCAAGGTGTGAATGTCCACCCATAATTACTGAAAAATGGGTAAGAAAAGGTGCGAATTCCCAAACATACATCATCAAATGCACGAGTGGATGTGTTCGGCTACAAGAAGGTTTGAATGTCCGACCATAGTTTGTAAAAAGCGGGTAAGAAAAGGTTCGAATGCCCAAACATACACCATCAAAAGAGGGAGCGGAGGTGTTCCGCTGTAAGAAGGTGTGAATGTCCGACCATAGTTGGTAAAAAGCGAGTAAGATAAGGTTAAAATACCCGACTGTACACAATCAATAGCGGGAGCGGAGTTGTTCGGCTACTAAAAGGTGTTAAAGTCCGACCCTGGTTTTAAAAAGCGGGTAAGAAAAGGTTCGAATGCCCGAACATACACCATCAAAAGAGGTAGCGGAGGTGTTCCGCTGTAAGACGGTGTGAATGTCCGATCATAGTTGGTAAAAAGCGGGTAAGAAAAGGTTAAAATACCCGACTGTACACAATCAAAAGAGGGAGCGGAGTTGTTCAGCTAAGAGAAGGTGTGAAAGTCCGACCATGGTTTGTAAAAAGCGGGTAAGAAAAGGTTCGTATGCCCGAATATACACTATCAAAACCGGAAGCGTAGGTGTTCAGCTGCAAGAAGGTGTGAACGTCCGACCAAAGTTTGTGAAAAAGCAGTTAAGAAAAGGTTCGAATATCTAACCAAACATAATCAAAAGCGGGAGCAGAGCTGTTCGACTGCAAGTAGGTGTGAATGTCAGAGAATAATTTGCAAAAAGCTGATGAGAAAGGGTGAGAAATCCCGACTATACACCATCAAATGCGGTAGCGGAGTTGTTCTGCTGTGAGTAGGTGTGATTCTCCAACTATAATTGCTGAAAAATGTGTTAGAAAAGGTAAGAATGCCGGTCCATACATCATCAAAAGCGAGAGAGGTTGTGTTGTGATGTCCAGCCATAATTACTCACAAACGGGTAAGAAAAGGTAGTATTGCCAGACCATATATGATCAAAACAGGGAGCGGAGGTGGTTCAGCTGCAAGGAGGTTTGAATGTCCGACTAAAGTTCAAATATATTAACAAAAGCGGGAGGAGAGGTCTTCGGATGAGAGTGGTTGAAAATTTCCGACCATAATGTATAAAATGCGGTGAAAAAAAGGTGTGATAGAACACTAAAAGGTGGAGCGGAAGTGTTCGGCTGCAAGAAGGTGTGAATGTCCGACTATATTTGGTGAAAAGCAGGTGAAGCAAGGTCTGAATGCCCAACCTTACATCATCAAAAGCGAGATCAGAGGTGTTTGGCTGCAAGAAGGCCATAGTTTGCCAAAAGCGGGTAAGGTGCGAATGTCCGACTAAATATCAACAAAATTTGGGGCGGAGGTCTTCGGATGCAAGTGGGTGTGAATATCCCACCATACAAGTATGGTGGAGAGGAAGCTGTGAATAGCCGACCATAGTTTGGAAAAAGCGGGTAAGAAAAGGTTTGAATGCCCGAACATACACCATCAAAAGAGGGAGCGGAGGTGTTCTGCTGTACGAAGGTGTGAATGTCCGACCATACTTGGTAAAAAGCGGGTAAGAAAAGGTTAAAATACCCGACTGTACACAATCAATAGCGGGAGCGGATGTGTTCGGCTACAAGAAGATGTGAAAGTCCGACCATGGTTTGTAAAAAGCGGGTAAGAAAAGGTGCGAATGTCCGACAATGTATGATCAAAAGAGAGAGCGGAGGTTTTCGGATACAAGAATGTTTGAATGTCCCACCATAGTTTGTAAAAAGCGGGTAAGAAAAGGTTCGAATGCCCGACTATACACCATCAAAAGCGGGAGCAGAGGTGTTCCGCTGTAAGACGGTGTGAATGTCCGACCATAGTTGGTAAAAAGCGAGTAAGATAAGGTTAAAATACCCGACTGTACACAATCAATAGCGGGAGCGGAGTTGTTCGGCTACTAAAAGGTGTTAAAGTCCGACCCTGGTTTTAAAAAGCGGGTAAGAAAAGGTTCGAATGCCCGAACATACACCATCAAAAGAGGTAGCGGAGGTGTTCGGCTGCAAGAAGGTGTGAATGTCCGACTATATTTGGTGAAAAGCAGGTGAAGCAAGGTCTGAATGCCCAACCTTACATCATCAAAAGCGAGATCAGAGGTGTTTGGCTGCAAGAAGGCCATAGTTTGCCAAAAGCGGGTAAGGTGCGAATGTCCGACTAAATATCAACAAAATTTGGGGCGGAGGTCTTTGGATGCAAGTGGGTGTGAATATCCCACCATACAAGTATGGTGGAGAGGAAGCTGTGAATAGCCGACCATAGTTTGGAAAAAGCGGGTAAGAAAAGGTTTGAATGCCCGAACATACACCATCAAAAGAGGGAGCGGAGGTGTTCTGCTGTACGAAGGTGTGAATGTCCGACCATACTTGGTAAAAAGCGGGTAAGAAAAGGTTAAAATACCCGACTGTACACAATCAAAAGAGGGAGCGGAGTTGTTCAGCTAAGAGAAGGTGTGAAAGTCCGACCATGGTTTGTAAAAAGCGGGTAAGAAAAGGTTCGTATGCCCGAATATACACTATCAAAACCGGAAGCGTAGGTGTTCAGCTGCAAGAAGGTGTGAACGTCCGACCAAAGTTTGTGAAAAAGCAGTTAAGAAAAGGTTTGAATATCTAACCAAACATAATCAAAAGCGGGAGCAGAGCTGTTCGACTGCAAGTAGGTGTGAATGTCAGAGAATAATTTGCAAAAAGCTGATGAGAAAGGGTGAGAAATCCCGACTATACACCATCAAATGCGGTAGCGGAGTTGTTCTGCTGTGAGTAGGTGTGATTCTCCAACTATAATTGCTGAAAAATGTGTTAGAAAAGGTAAGAATGCCGGTCCATACATCATCAAAAGCGAGAGAGGTTGTGTTGTGATGTCCAGCCATAATTACTCACAAACGGGTAAGAAAAGATAGTATTGCCAGTCCATATATGATCAAAACAGGGAGCGGAGGTGGTTCAGCTGCAAGGAGGTTTGAATGTCCGACTAAAGTTCAAATATATTAAAGAAAGCGGGAGGAGAGGTCTTCGGATGAGAGTGGTTGAAAATTTCCGACCATAATGTATAAAATGCGGTGAAAAAAAGGTGTGATAGAACACTAAAAGGTGGAGCGGAAGTGTTCGGCTGCAAGAAGGTGTGAATGTCCGACTATATTTGGTGAAAAGCAGGTGAAGCAAGGTCTGAATGCCCAACCTTACATCATCAAAAGCGAGATCAGAGGTGTTTGGCTGCAAGAAGGCCATAGTTTGCCAAAAGCGGGTAAGGTGCGAATGTCCGACTAAATATCAACAAAATTTGGGGCGGAGGTCTTCGGATGCAAGTGGGTGTGAATATCCCACCATACAAGTATGGTGGAGAGGAAGCTGTGAATAGCCGACCATAGTTTGGAAAAAGCGGGTAAGAAAAGGTTTGAATGCCCGAACATACACCATCAAAAGAGGGAGCGGAGGTGTTCTGCTGTACGAAGGCGTGAATGTCCGACCATACTTGGTAAAAAGCGGGTAAGAAAAGGTTAAAATACCCGACTGTACACAATCAATAGCGGGAGCGGATGTGTTCGGCTACAAGAAGATGTGAAAGTCCGACCATGGTTTGTAAAAAGCGGGTAAGAAAAGGTGCGAATGTCCGACAATGTATGATCAAAAGAGAGAGCGGAGGTTTTCGGATACAAGAATGTTTGAATGTCCCACCATAGTTTGTAAAAAGCGGGTAAGAAAAGGTTCGAATGCCCGACTATACACCATCAAAAGCGGGAGCAGAGGTGTTCCGCTGTAAGACGGTGTGAATGTCCGACCATAGTTGGTAAAAAGCGAGTAAGATAAGGTTAAAATACCCGACTGTACACAATCAATAGCGGGAGCGGAGTTGTTCGGCTACTAAAAGGTGTTAAAGTCCGACCCTGGTTTTAAAAAGCGGGTAAGAAAAGGTTCGAATGCCCGAACATACACCATCAAAAGAGGTAGCGGAGGTGTTCCGCTGTAAGACGGTGTGAATGTCCGATCATAGTTGGTAAAAAGCGGGTAAGAAAAGGTTAAAATACCCGACTGTACACAATCAAAAGAGGGAGCGGAGTTGTTCAGCTAAGAGAAGGTGTGAAAGTCCGACCATGGTTTGTAAAAAGCGGGTAAGAAAAGGTTCGTATGCCCGAATATACACTATCAAAACCGGAAGCGTAGGTGTTCAGCTGCAAGAAGGTGTGAACGTCCGACCAAAGTTTGTGAAAAAGCAGTTAAGAAAAGGTTTGAATATCTAACCAAACATAATCAAAAGCGGGAGCAGAGCTGTTCGACTGCAAGTAGGTGTGAATGTCAGATCATAATTTGCAAAAAGCTGATGAGAAAGGGTGAGAAATCCCGACTATACACCATCAAATGCGGTAGCGGAGTTGTTCTGCTGTGAGTAGGTGTGATTCTCCAACTATAATTGCTGAAAAATGTGTTAGAAAAGGTAAGAATGCCGGTCCATACATCATCAAAAGCGAGAGAGGTTGTGTTGTGATGTCCAGCCATAATTACTCACAAACAGGTAAGAAAAGGTAGTATTGCCAGACCATATATGATCAAAACAGGGAGCGGAGGTGGTTCAGCTGCAAGGAGGTTTGAATGTCCGACTAAAGTTCAAATATATTAAAGAAAGCGGGAGGAGAGGTCTTCGGATGAGAGTGGTTGAAAATTTCCGACCATAATGTATAAAATGCGGTGAAAAAAAGGTGTGATAGAACACTAAAAGGTGGAGCGGAAGTGTTCGGCTGCAAGAAGGTGTGAATGTCCGACTATATTTGGTGAAAAGCAGGTGAAGCAAGGTCTGAATGCCCAACCTTACATCATCAAAAGCGAGATCAGAGGTGTTTGGCTGCAAGAAGGCCATAGTTTGCCAAAAGCGGGTAAGGTGCGAATGTCCGACTAAATATCAACAAAATTTGGGGCGGAGGTCTTCGGATGCAAGTGGGTGTGAATATCCCACCATACAAGTATGGTGGAGAGGAAGCTGTGAATAGCCGACCATAGTTTGGAAAAAGCGGGTAAGAAAAGGTTTGAATGCCCGAACATACACCATCAAAAGAGGGAGCGGAGGTGTTCTGCTGTACGAAGGTGTGAATGTCCGACCATACTTGGTAAAAAGCGGGTAAGAAAAGGTTAAAATACCCGACTGTACACAATCAATAGCGGGAGCGGATGTGTTCGGCTACAAGAAGATGTGAAAGTCCGACCATGGTTTGTAAAAAGCGGGTAAGAAAAGGTGCGAATGTCCGACAATGTATGATCAAAAGAGAGAGCGGAGGTTTTCGGATACAAGAATGTTTGAATGTCCCACCATAGTTTGTAAAAAGCGGGTAAGAAAAGGTTCGAATGCCCGACTATACACCATCAAAAGCGGGAGCAGAGGTGTTCCGCTGTAAGACGGTGTGAATGTCCGACCATAGTTGGTAAAAAGCGAGTAAGATAAGGTTAAAATACCCGACTGTACACAATCAATAGCGGGAGCGGAGTTGTTCGGCTACTAAAAGGTGTTAAAGTCCGACCCTGGTTTTAAAAAGCGGGTAAGAAAAGGTTCGAATGCCCGAACATACACCATCAAAAGAGGTAGCGGAGGTGTTCCGCTGTAAGACGGTGTGAATGTCCGATCATAGTTGGTAAAAAGCGGGTAAGAAAAGGTTAAAATACCCGACTGTACACAATCAAAAGAGGGAGCGGAGTTGTTCAGCTAAGAGAAGGTGTGAAAGTCCGACCATGGTTTGTAAAAAGCGGGTAAGAAAAGGTTCGTATGCCCGAATATACACTATCAAAACCGGAAGCGTAGGTGTTCAGCTGCAAGAAGGTGTGAACGTCCGACCAAAGTTTGTGAAAAAGCAGTTAAGAAAAGGTTTGAATATCTAACCAAACATAATCAAAAGCGGGAGCAGAGCTGTTCGACTGCAAGTAGGTGTGAATGTCAGAGAATAATTTGCAAAAAGCTGATGAGAAAGGGTGAGAAATCCCGACTATACACCATCAAATGCGGTAGCGGAGTTGTTCTGCTGTGAGTAGGTGTGATTCTCCAACTATAATTGCTGAAAAATGTGTTAGAAAAGGTAAGAATGCCGGTCCATACATCATCAAAAGCGAGAGAGGTTGTGTTGTGATGTCCAGCCATAATTACTCACAAACAGGTAAGAAAAGGTAGTATTGCCAGACCATATATGATCAAAACAGGGAGCGGAGGTGGTTCAGCTGCAAGGAGGTTTGAATGTCCGACTAAAGTTCAAATATATTAACAAAAGCGGGAGGAGAGGTCTTCGGATGAGAGTGGTTGAAAATTTCCGACCATAATGTATAAAATGCGGTGAAAAAAAGGTGTGATAGAACACTAAAAGGTGGAGCGGAAGTGTTCGGCTGCAAGAAGGTGTGAATGTCCGACTATATTTGGTGAAAAGCAGGTGAAGCAAGGTCTGAATGCCCAACCTTACATCATCAAAAGCGAGATCAGAGGTGTTTGGCTGCAAGAAGGCCATAGTTTGCCAAAAGCGGGTAAGGTGCGAATGTCCGACTAAATATCAACAAAATTTGGGGCGGAGGTCTTCGGATGCAAGTGGGTGTGAATATCCCACCATACAAGTATGGTGGAGAGGAAGCTGTGAATAGCCGACCATAGTTTGGAAAAAGCGGGTAAGAAAAGGTTTGAATGCCCGAACATACATCATCAAAAGAGGGAGCGGAGGTGTTCTGCTGTACGAAGGTGTGAATGTCCGACCATACTTGGTAAAAAGCGGGTAAGAAAAGGTTAAAATACCCGACTGTACACAATCAAAAGAGGGAGCGGAGTTGTTCAGCTAAGAGAAGGTGTGAAAGTCCGACCATGGTTTGTAAAAAGCGGGTAAGAAAAGGTTCGTATGCCCGAATATACACTATCAAAACCGGAAGCGTAGGTGTTCAGCTGCAAGAAGGTGTGAACGTCCGACCAAAGTTTGTGAAAAAGCAGTTAAGAAAAGGTTCGAATATCTAACCAAACATAATCAAAAGCGGGAGCAGAGCTGTTCGACTGCAAGTAGGTGTGAATGTCAGAGAATAATTTGCAAAAAGCTGATGAGAAAGGGTGAGAAATCCCGACTATACACCATCAAATGCGGTAGCGGAGTTGTTCTGCTGTGAGTAGGTGTGATTCTCCAACTATAATTGCTGAAAAATGTGTTAGAAAAGGTAAGAATGCCGGTCCATACATCATCAAAAGCGAGAGAGGTTGTGTTGTGATGTCCAGCCATAATTACTCACAAACGGGTAAGAAAAGGTAGTATTGCCAGACCATATATGATCAAAACAGGGAGCGGAGGTGGTTCAGCTGCAAGGAGGTTTGAATGTCCGACTAAAGTTCAAATATATTAAAGAAAGCGGGAGGAGAGGTCTTCGGATGAGAGTGGTTGAAAATTTCCGACCATAATGTATAAAATGCGGTGAAAAAAAGGTGTGATAGAACACTAAAAGGTGGAGCGGAAGTGTTCGGCTGCAAGAAGGTGTGAATGTCCGACTATATTTGGTGAAAAGCAGGTGAAGCAAGGTCTGAATGCCCAACCTTACATCATCAAAAGCGAGATCAGAGGTGTTTGGCTGCAAGAAGGCCATAGTTTGCCAAAAGCGGGTAAGGTGCGAATGTCCGACTAAATATCAACAAAATTTGGGGCGGAGGTCTTCGGATGCAAGTGGGTGTGAATATCCCACCATACAAGTATGGTGGAGAGGAAGCTGTGAATAGCCGACCATAGTTTGGAAAAAGCGGGTAAGAAAAGGTTTGAATGCCCGAACAAACACCATCAAAAGAGGGAGCGGAGGTGTTCTGCTGTACGAAGGTGTGAATGTCCGACCATACTTGGTAAAAAGCGGGTAAGAAAAGGTTAAAATACCCGACTGTACACAATCAATAGCGGGAGCGGATGTGTTCGGCTACAAGAAGATGTGAAAGTCCGACCATGGTTTGTAAAAAGCGGGTAAGAAAAGGTGCGAATGTCCGACAAAGTATGATCAAAAGAGAGAGCGGAGGTTTTCGGATACAAGAATGTTTGAATGTCCCACCATAGTTTGTAAAAAGCGGGTAAGAAAAGGTTCGAATGCCCGACTATACACCATCAAAAGCGGGAGCAGAGGTGTTCCGCTGTAAGACGGTGTGAATGTCCGACCATAGTTGGTAAAAAGCGGGTAAGAAAAGGTTAAAATACCCGACTGTACACAATCAATAGCGGGAGCGGAGTTGTTCGGCTACAAGAAGGTGTGAAAGTCCGACCATGGTTTGTAAAAACCGGGAAGAAAAGGCTCGAAAGCCCGAGTATACACCATCAAAAGTGGGAGCGGAGGTGTTCAGCTGCAAGACGGTCTGAATGTCCATCAATAATTGCTTTAAAACAAGAAAGTAAATTTTCGAATATCAAACCGCACATGATCATAAGCGGGAGAGGAGGTGTTCGGCTGCAAGAAGGTGTGAATGTCCACCCATAATTAATGAAAAATGGGTAAAAAAAAGGTGCGAATGCCTAACAATACATTATCAAAAGCAGGTGTGAATGTCAGATCATAATTTGTAAAAAGCTGATGAGAAAGGGTGAGAATGCCCGACTATACACCATCAAATGCGGGAGCGGAGGTGTTCGGCTCTGAGTAGGTGTGAATGTCCGACCATAATTGCTGAAGAATGTGTTAGAAAAGGTAAGAATGCTGGACCATACATCATCAAAAGCGGGAGAGGTGGTGTTCGGCTGCAAAAAGGTGTGACTGTTCGACTAAAGTTTGTAAAAAGTGGGTAAGACAAGGTGCGAATGCCTGACAATGTATGATCAAAAGCGGGAGCGGAGGTGTTCAGCTGCAAGAAGGTCTACATGTCCATCAATAATTGCTAGAAAACATGAAAGAAACTTTTCGAAAATCAAACCGCACATGATCATAAGTGGGATAGGAGGTGTTCAGCTGCAAGGTGTGAATGTCCACCCATAATTCCTGAAAAATGGGCAAAAAAAAGGTGTGAATGCCCAACCATACATCATCAAAAGCAGGAGTGGAAGTGTTCGGCTACAAGAAGGTGTGAACGTCCAACCAAAATATGTAAAAAGAAGTTAAGAAAAGGTTCGAATATCCAACCAAACATAATCAAAAGCGGGAGCAGAGCTGTTCGACTGCAAGTAGGTGTGAATGTCAGATCATAATTTGCAAAAAGCTGATGAGAAAGGGTGAGAATGCCCGACTATACATCATCAAATGCGGGAGCGGAGTTGTTCGGCTGTGAGTAGGTGTGAATCTCCGACCATAATTTCTGAAAAATATGTTAGAAAAGGTAAAAATGCCGGTCCATACATCATCAAAAGCGAGAGAGGTTGTGTTCGACTGCAAGTAGGTGTTAATGTCCAGCCATAATTACTCACAAACGGGTAAGAAAAGGTAGTATTGCCAGACCATATATGATCAAAACAGGGAGCGGAGGTGGTTCAGCTGCAAGGAGGTTTGAATGTCCGACTAAAGTTCAAATATATTAACAAAAGCGGGAGGAGAGGTCTTCGGATGAGAGTGGTTGAAAATTTCCAACCATAATGTATAAAATGCGGTGAAAAAAAAGGTGTGATAGAACACTAAAAGGTGGAGCGGAAGTGTTCGGCTGCAAGAAGGTGTGAATGTCCGACCATGGTTTGTAAAAAGCAGTTAAGAAAAGTTTCGAATATCCAACCAAACATAATCAAAAGCGGGAGCAGAGCTGTTCGACTGCAAGTAGGTGTGAATGTCCAGCCATAATTACTCACAAACGGGGGAAGAAAAGGTAGTATTGCCAGACCATACATGATCAAAACAGGGAGCGGAGGTTCAGCTGCAAGGTGTGAATGTCTGACTATAGTTTGTAAAAAGCGGGTAAGAAAAGGTGCGAATGCCCGACAATGTATGATCAAAAGAGAGAGCGGAGGTGTTCGGCTGCAAGGTCTGAATGTCCAACCATAATTTGTAAAAACCGGGTAAGAAAAGGCTCGAAAGCCCGACTATACATCATCAAAAGCGGGAGCGGAGGTGTTCAGCTTCAAGAAGGTGTGAATGTTCGACTAAAGTTTGTAAAAAGCTGGTAAGACAAAGAGCGATGTCCCGACATTGTATGGTCAAAAGCGGTAGCGGAGGTGTCCAGCTTTGAGTAGGTGTGAATGTCCGACCATAATTGCTGAAAAATGTGTTAGAAAAGGTAAGAATACTGGACCATACATCATCAAAAGCGGGAGAGGTGGTGTTCGGCTGCAAGAAGGTGTGAAAGTCCGACAATGGTTTGTAAAAAGCGGGTAATAAAAGGTTCGAATGCCCGAATATACATCATCAAAAGCGGAAGCGGAGGTGTTCGGATGCAAGAAGGTGTGAACGTCCGACCAAAGTTTGTAAAAAGCAGTGAAAAGCGAGAAAAAGCTTTTCGTGAGTTCTGCATGATTTGGGATTTTGCTTATAAAATGCATTACTTCACTCAAACTATGTTAAAACTGATTTGTCCTTCATTTTTACCATGTCTAGAAAGATTTAAACAAAAAAAAACAACGTTGTACTTTGCAGTAAAAGAAAGAGCAAATCTAAAGTTTCAGGAATCCGAGTATAAGCCTGCTTTCATGAGTTCTGCACGATTTCGGATTTTGCTATAAAATGAATTGCTTTGCTCAAACCAAGTTAAAACTGCTTTGTCCTTCCATATTCATCAATGTCTAGATCGACTTCAACAAAGAAAAACATTGGACTTTGCAGTAGAAGAAGTTGAAATCCATCTACACATTGATAAATATGAAGCAGTTCCCACTTGCCCATAAGAAAATAAGCTTATTCTCGGATTCCTGATCCTTCAGTTTTGCTCTTTCTTCTACTGCAAAATACAATGTTGTTCTTTGTTGAAGTCGATCTAGACATTGATAAATATGAATGAAAAAGCAGTTTTAACTTGGTTTGAGTGAATGAATTCATTTTATACATAAAATCCGAAATCGTGCAGAACTCATGAAAATAAGCTTATTCTCGGATTCCTAAAACTTTTGATTGGCTCTTTCTTTTACTGCAAAGTACAACGTTGTTTTTTTGTTTAAATCTATCGAGACATTGATAAATATGAAGGTAAAAGCCGTTTTAACATAGTTTGAGTGAAGGAATTGATTTTATAGATAAAATCCCAAATCATGCAGAACTCCTCAAAAGGGGCGTATGGCTTAATCACAAGTGTGGCTCTTTCTCATTCAGGGTAGTATGAGGAAGTTTATGCTTGAAATATATGTAGAAATGGGTACATATGAAGGACAAAGCAGTGTTAACTTAGTTTGAGTGAAGGAATTCATTTTATACATAAAATCCGAAATCGTGCAGAACGTATGAAAAGAAGCTTATTCTCGGATTCCTGATCCTTCAGTTTTGCTCTTTCTTCTACTGCAAAATACAATGTTGTTCTTTGTTGAAGTCGATCTAGACATTGATAAATATGAAGGTAAAAGCCGTTTTAACATAGTTTGAGTGAAGGAATTAATTTTATAGATAAAATCCCAAACCATGCAGAGCTCCTCAAAAGGGGCGTATGGCTTAATCACAAGTGTGGCTCTTTCTCATTCAGGGTAGTATGAGGAAGTTTATGCTTGAAATATATGTAGAAATGGGTACATATGAAGGACAAAGCAGTGTTAACTTAGTTTGCGTGAAGGAATTCATTTTATACATAAAATCCGAAATCGTGCAGAACTCATGAAAATAAGCTTATTCTCGGATTCCTAAAACTTTTGATTTGCACTTTCTTTTACTGCAAAGTACAACGTTGTTTTTTGTTGAAATCTATCTAGACATTGATAAATACCAGCCGAAACTCTACTGCCGCTTTTGATAATTTATGGTTGGGCATTCTTACCTTTTCTTACCCGCTTTTTAACAAATTATGATCTTACATTCACACCTACTTGCAGTCGAACACCTTCTCATCCACTTATGATCATGTGCGGTTGGGCTTTCGCACCTTTTCTTACCCATTTTTCAGTAATTATGGGTGGACATTCACACCTTCTTGCAGCCGAAAACCTCCGCTCCTCTTTTGATCATACATTGTCGGGCATTCACACCTTGTCATACCCGCATTTTACAAACTTTAGTCGGACATTCAAACCTTCTTGCAGCTGAACCACCTCCGCTCCCTGTTTTGATCATATATGGTCTGGCAATAGTACCTTTTCTTACCCGTTTGTGAGTAATTATGGCTGGACATTCACACCTACTTGCAGCCGAACACAACCTCTCCCGCTTTTGATGATATATGATCCGGCATTCTTACCTTTTCTAACACATTTTTCAGCAATTATGGTCGGACATTCACACCTACTCACAGACGAACACCTCCGCTCCCACATTTGATAGTGTATAGTCGGGCATTCTCACCCTTTCTCATCAGCTTTTTGCAAATTATGATCTGATATTCACACCTACTTGCAGTCGAACAGCTCTGCTCCCGCTTTTGATTATGTTTGGTTGGATATTCGAACATTTTCTTAACTGCTTTTTACAAACTTTGGTCGGACGTTCACACCGTCTTGCAGCCGAACACCTCCGCTTCCGCTTTTGATGGTATATAGTCGGGCATTCGAGCCTTTTCTTACCCGCCTATTACTTAATATGGTTGGACATTCAAACCTTCTTGTAGCTGAACACATCCGCTCCTGCTTTTGATGATGTATGATTTGGCATTCGCACCTTTTCTTACCCATTTTTCAGTAATTTTTGGTTTGACATTCAGACCTTCTTGCACCTGAACACCTCTGCTCCCGCTTTTGATGGTGTATAGTCGGACTTTCGAGCCTTTTCTTCCCCGATTTTTACAAATTGTGGTTGGACATTCAGACCTTGCAGCCGAAAAAACCTCCGAGAGCCTCTTTTGATCATACATTGTCGGGCATTCGCCCCTTGTGTTACACGGTTTTTACAAACTTTAGTCAGACATTCACACCTTGCAGCTGAACCACCTCCATTCCCTGTTTTGATCATGTGTGGTCTGGAAATACTACCTTTTCTTCCCCCGTTTGTGAGTAATTATGGTCGGACATTCACACCTACTTGCAGCCGAAAAACCACCTCTCCCGCTTTTGATGATGTATTGTCCGGCATTCTAGTCTTTTCTATCACATTTTTCAGCAATTATGATCTGACATTCACACCTACTTGCAGTCGAACAGCTCTGCTCCCGCTTTTGATTATGTTCGGTTGGATATTCAAACCTTTTCTTAACTGCTTTTTACAAACTTTGGTCGGACGTTCACACCTTCTTGCAGCCGAACACCTCCGCTTCCGCTTTTGATGGTATATATTCGGGTATTCGAACCTTCTCTTACCCACTTTTTACAAACCATGGTTGGACTTTCATACCTTCTTGTAGCTGAACAACTCCACTCCTGCTTTTGATGATTTATGGTTGGACATTCGCATCTTTTCCTACCCATTTTTCAGTAATTATGGGTGGATATTCACATTTTCTTGCAGCTGAACACCTCCTCTCCCGCTAATGATCATGTAAGGTTTGATATTCGAAAATTTTCTTTCATGTTTTAAAGCAATTATTAATGGACATTCACACCTACTTGCAGCCGAACACCACCTCTCCCGCTTTTGATGATGTATGGACCGGCATTTTTACCTTTTCTAACACATTTTTCAGCAATTATGGTTGGAGATTCACACCTACTCACAGCCGAAAAACTCCGCTACCGCATTTGATGGTGTATAGTCGGGCATTCTCACCCTTTCTCATCAGCTTTTTGCAAATTATGATCAGACATTCACACCTACTTGCAGTCGAACAGCTCTGCTCCCGCTTTTGATTATGTATGGTTGGATATTCGAACCTTTTCTTAACTGCTTTTTACAAACTTTGGTTGGACGTTCACACCTTCTTGTAGCCGAACACATGCACTCCTGCTTTTGATGATGTATGGTTGGGCATTCGCACCTTTTTTTACCCATTTTTCAGGTATTATGGGTGGACATTCACACCTTCTTGCAGCTGAACACCTCCTCTCCCACTTATGATCATGTGTGGTTTGATTTTCGAAAATTTTCTTTCATGTTTTCTAGCAATTATTGATGGACATTTAGACCTTCTTGCAGCTGAACACCACCTCTCCCGATTTTGATTATGTATGGACCGGCATTTTTACCTTTTCTAACACATTTTTCAGCAATTATGGTTGGAGATTCACACCTACTCACAGCCGAACAACTCCGCTACCGCATTTGATGGTGTATAGTCGGGCATTCTCACCCTTTCTCATCAGCTTTTTGCAAATTATGATCTGACATTCACACCTACTTCCAGTCGAACAGCTCTGCTCCCGCTTTTGATTATGTTTGGTTAGATATTCGAACCTTTTCTTAACTGCTTTTTACAAACTTTGGTCGGACGTTCACAATATCTTGCAGCCGAACACCTCCGCTTCCGCTTTTGATGGTGTATATTCGGGCATACGAACCTTTTCTTACCCGCTTTTTACAAACCAAGGTCGGACTTTCACACCTTCTCTTAGCTGAACAACTCCGCTCCCTCCTTTGATTGTTTACAGTCGGGTAATTTAACCTTTTCTTACCCGCTTTTTACCATCTATGGTCGGACATTCACACCGTCTTACAGCGGAACACCTCCGCTCCCTCTTTTGATGATGTATGTTTAGGCATTCGCACCTTTTCTTACCCATTTTTCAGTAATTATGGGTAGACATTCACACCTTCTTTCAGCTGAACACCTCCTCTCCCGCTTATGATCATGTGCAGTTTGATATTCGAAAATTTTCTTTCATGTTTTCTAGCAATTATTGATGGACATTCAGACCGTCTTGCAGCTGAACACCTCCGCTCCCACTTTTGATGGTGTATAGTCGGGCTTTCGAGCCTTTTCTTCCCCGGTTTTTACAAATTATGGTTGGACATTCAGACCTTCTTGTAGCCGAAAACCTCCACTCCCTCTTTTGATCATACATTGTCGGGAATTCGCACCTTTTCTTACCCGCTTTTTACAAACCATGGTCGGACTTTCACACCTTTTAGTAGCCGAACAACTCCGCTCCCGCTATTGATTGTGTACAGTCGGGTATTTTAACCTTTTCTTACCCGCTTTTTACCAACTATGGTTGGACATTCACACCTTCTTACAGCAGAACACCTCCGCTCCCTGTTTTGATTATGTATGGTTTGACATTCGCACCTTCTCTCACCCGCCTTTTACTATGGTCGGCCATTCACAGCTTCCTCTCCACCATACTTGTATGGTGGGATATTCACACCCACTTGCATCCGAAGACCTCCGCCCCCAATTTTGTTGATATTTAGTCGGTCATTCGCACCTTACCCGCTTTTGGCAAACTATGGCCTTCTTGCAGCCAAACACCTCTGATCTCGCTTTTGATGATGTAAGGTTGGGCATTCAGACCTTGCTTCACCTGCTTTTCACCAAATATAGTCGGACATTCACACCTTCTTGCATCCGAAGACCTCCGCCCCAAATTTTGTTGATATTTAGTCGGACATTCGCACCTTACCCGCTTTTGGCAAACTATGGCCTTCTTGCAGCCAAACACCTCTGATCTCGCTTTTGATGATGTAAGGTTGGGCATTCAGACCTTGCTTCACCTGCTTTTCACCAAATATAGTCGGACATTCACACCTTCTTGCAGCCGAACACTTCCGCTCCACCTTTTAGTGTTCTATCACACCTTTTTTTCACCGCATTTTATACATTATGGTTGGAAATTTTCAACCACTCTCATCCGAAGACCTCTCCTCCCGCTTTTGTTAATATATTTGAACTTTAGTCGGACATTCAAACCTTCTTGCAGCTGAACCACCTCCGCTCCCTGTTTTGATCATATATGGTCTGGCAATACTACCTTTTCTTACCCATTTGTGAGTAATTATGGCTGGACATTCACACCTACTTGCAGCCGAACACAACCTCTCTCGCTTTTGATGATGTATGGACCGGCATTTTTACCTTTTCTAACACATTTTTCAGCAATTATGGTCGGAGATTCACACCTACTTACAGCCGAACAACTCCGCTCCCGCATTTGATGGTGTATAGTCGGGCATTCTCACCCTTTCTCATCAGCTTTTTGCAAATTATGATCTGACATTCACACCTACTTGCAGTCGAACAGCTCTGCTCCCGCTTTTGATTATGTATGGTTGGATATTCGAACCTTTTCTTAACTGCTTTTTACAAACTTTGGTTGGACGTTCACACCGTCTTGTAGCCGAACACATGCACTCCTGCTTTTGATGATGTATGGTTGGGCATTCGCACCTTTTTTTTACCCATTTTTCAGGTATTATGGGTGGACATTCACATCTTCTTGCAGCTGAACACCTCCTCTCCCACTTATGATCATGTGTGGTTTGATTTTCGAAAATTTTCTTTCATGTTTTCTAGCAATTATTGATGGACATTTAGACCTTCTTGCAGCTGAACACCACCTCTCCCGATTTTGATTATGTATGGACCGGCATTTTTACCTTTTCTAACACATTTTTCAGCAATTATGGTTGGAGATTCACACCTACTCACAGCCGAACAACTCCGCTACCGCATTTGATGGTGTATAGTCGGGCATTCTCACCCTTTCTCATCAGCTTTTTGCAAATTATGATCTGACATTCATACCTACTTCCAGTCGAACAGCTCTGCTCCCGCTTTTGATTATGTTTGGTTAGATATTCGAACCTTTTCTTAACTGCTTTTTACAAACTTTGGTCGGACGTTCACAATATCTTGCAGCCAAACACCTCCGCTTCCGCTTTTGATGGTGTATATTCGGGCATACGAACCTTTTCTTACCCGCTTTTTACAAACCAAGGTCGGACTTTCACACCTTCTCTTAGCTGAACAACTCCGCTCCCTCTTTTGATTGTGTACAGTCGGGTAATTTAACCTTTTCTTACCCGCTTTTTACCATCTATGGTCGGACATTCACACCGTCTTACAGCGGAACACCTCCGCTCCCTCTTTTGATGATGTATGTTTAGGCATTCGCACCTTTTCTTACCCATTTTTCAGTAATTATGGGTAGACATTCACACCTTCTTGCAGCTGAACACCTCCTCTCCCGCTTATGATCATGTGCAGTTTGATATTCGAAAATTTTCTTTCATGTTTTCTAGCAATTATTGATGGACATTCAGACCGTCTTGCAGCTGAACACCTCCGCTCCCACTTTTGATGGTGTATAGTCGGGCTTTCGAGCCTTTTCTTCCCCGGTTTTTACAAATTATGGTTGGACATTCAGACCTTCTTGTAGCCGAAAACCTCCACTCCCTCTTTTGATCATACATTGTCGGGCATTCGCACCTTTTCTTACCCGCTTTTTACAAACCATGGTCGGACTTTCACACCTTTTAGTAGCCGAACAACTCCGCTCCCGCTATTGATTGTGTACAGTCAGGTATTTTAACCTTTTCTTACCCGCTTTTTACCAACTATGGTTGGACATTCACACCTTCTTACAGCAGAACACCTCCGCTCCCTGTTTTGATTATGTATGGTTTGACATTCGCACCTTCTCTCACCCGCCTTTTACTATGGTCGGCCATTCACAGCTTCCTCTCCACCATACTTGTATGGTGGGATATTCACACCCACTTGCATCCGAAGACCTCCGCCCCCAATTTTGTTGATATTTAGTCGGTCATTCGCACCTTACCCGCTTTTGGCAAACTATGGCCTTCTTGCAGCCAAACACCTCTGATCTCGCTTTTGGTGATGTAAGGTTGGGCATTCAGACATTGCTTCACCTGCTTTTCACCAAATATAGTCGGACATTCACACCTTCTTGCAGCCGAACACTTCCGCTTTTAGTGTTCTATGAGGCATTCACATATTTTTTTTCACCGTATTTTATAGATTATGGTTGGAAATTCTCACCCACTCTCATCCGAAGACCTCTCCTCCCGATTTTGTTAATATATAGTCGGGCATTCGAACCTTTTCTTACCCGCTTTTTACAAATTATGGTCGAACATTCACACCTACTTGCAGCTGAATACTTCCGCTCCACCTTTTAGGTATGTATGGTTGGCATTTGCACCTCTTTTTATACTGATTGCTGAAGATTAAGTTGTTCTTTCTCAAACTACAAATTTTTTTTAATTGTTGAAACTTGATTTGAAGTGGATAAATAAGGAGGACAAACAGTTTTAAGTCAGGCTGATAGAAGGAATTAATTTTATAGCAAAATCTGTATTTCGTCATATGTCGAGAGATGCTTATTGCTCAAGAAGTTCTTTCTCATTCTACAAAGTACAACGTTGTTTATCGTTGAAACTTGATTAGACATGAATAAATATGAAGGACAAAGCAGTCTTAACTTGGTTTGAGTTAATGAATTCGTTTTATAGGAGAATCCGAATTCGTGCATAACTCATAAAATAGAGCTTATTTTCGGATTCCTGAAGAATGAGTCTGGTTCTTTCTCATAATACAAAGTTTGTTGTTTATTGTTGAAACTTCATCAGAAGTGAAGAAATAAATGAATGCCTATCAACAAATGTGGGATCTAAACTCTAGTGCTTCCTCTAAAATAATTTCCTTTCTCAATTTAGAAATGTGTGTGTGTAAGTCACAACACCCGTGACACCAAAACGGCTTTCTTTTCTCTACACTCTGCACTATGAGTACACACACCAAATCAGAAAGGCTTTTTTCTCTCTTTTCTACATTATGGACTGTGGGGACACAAAACCGCTCTCTCTCTTTTTTTTTTTTTATCGTGTGCCAGGGCGTTGTCTCACGTATTAGATTATGCTTAAGATACGAATGGGTTTATCAGTCACATCAGAATCCATACATACTGATCCTCCCGTAATAAAATGGTCGGATCTTATCAAACACACTTTGTTTCTTGTGACAATCAAGTCAGCGAAACAGCGTATACACGTCAAGACACTGAATCAAGTTTGCCACAAGAACTCATAAGTTTGGCAGTATTGCTCTGCCGTCAGCAATCATACACCCATTTTATTTTCGTGAGACATGTGCAAGCACCTGTTCATCTACTGTTCTATCACTATGAATTAGTGATCTATTATCAATAAGGATACTTCTACAACTACTATCAAAGTATGTCCGGACTTCTTATGTTGTCAGTTGCTATATATGAATAAGTGGGTAGCTACTGACAAGCATTAAGCATGTCACACAGCCCAAACATATAACATTTCAGGACACACCACACAGTTAACAACCACAGTGAAGCGTGTCAAAGCCCAAACATGTAACATTCAACAGGACACTTACACAACACATTCAAATCAAACAGTCAGACAACATACAAGAACATATACCCCAGCCGGCATTGCTCCCTGCCTATTTTCGTACAGCACACTATGTGTGCGCACACCTTTATTCACAAACTCTTCAACTTATACTCTTTTACCGAAGCTGCTACAGCTCGATTGGCCGAATACCCTTTGATCCTATTTCGGTGAATTTGACATCTGCCTTACATATAACAGATTAGCGGTTTAGCAGTTTTAATTTAGTTTGAGTGAAGGAATTCATTTTATAGCAAAATCCGAAATCGTGAAGAACTCATGAAAGTAAGCTTATTCTCGGATTCCTGAAACTTTAGATTTGCTCTTTCTTTTACTGCAAAGTACAACGTTGTTTTTTTTGTTTAAATCTTTCTAGACATGGTAAATATTAAGGACAAAGCAGTTTTCACATAGTTTGAGTGAAGGAATTCATTTTATAGATAAAATCCCAAGAGTCTGCTGAGAAAAGAGAGTGAATGCGAAGTAGACTTTAACACGGCTATGGGAGCGAGCCGAGTGTGGGCTAACCGGGAGAATTGCTTGAAAGAAACGCGACACCGAATGAGCGATCAGAACAAAGCCTCAATACGGGATTCTCGTGGTGTTTTTGTTGCTGCCTTGTCTTTTGCACAGAGTAAAGGACAAGGCAGTCATCGAATAGGGCCCGATTGTTCCTAGTTGGTCAGCCGAGGAGCAAGGGGGGGGGAGCAAGCGTCTCCACCAAGCAAAGCTCACCATGGGGAAGGTGGCTATGCCAACTAGCCTGATGCCCTGCTCCCGCAGTGACGGATAATCGTACTCTGGTTTCTCTTCATAACGTACAAGTCTTTCGCCTTTTACTAAAGATTTCTGTGGAGAGCAGCACTAATGAGTTGTTTCTATTTTTGGCAGGCTTTACCTTTGCGGGTGAAGCCCTTTCTGTCTGTGCAAAAGAAATCTTGTTACTGTGCAGAGTGACTTCTCTGAGTAGAGTCGCCTTACTTGTTGCGACTGTGCCGATGTTCGAAGCTGGAGTGCAAAGTTGTTGCTTGAATGGTGCTTGCTGGAGCGTGCGGGAGTGCAAAGTTATACCATTTAAAAGGGCTGAAGAGTGCTCAGTGCAGCGGGTGGGCGACACTCTGGCCACCTTGAAAACCGAGGTTACATCCACTACTAGGGGCAGCCCAAGTTCTGCCGCAAGTGTGGTGAGCATGGGCACCTGGTTGAGGCTTGTACCAAGGTGTTATGTGGGAAGAGCAGAGAAATTGGGCAAACTTTTGGAGAGTGTCCAAATGGCAGGAAATGTAATCTCTGTGGAGAATTAAATCACCTCTTCAGAGATTGCACTAAATCTTTTGCCAACAAATTAAAGATGGTAAAGCCACAGTCAAGCCAACAAAGAGAAGGACCAAAGGTGGCAGTTGGTGAACAAAGTGAAGAGGTTGACCCAATAAATTCAAACTTCCCGCCAAAAGCTTGGATTGGAAGTGAGGAGCAAAAAGGGGAGGGGCCTGTAGAGGCCTCACCACTCAGTGTTGAAGTCTGTGAGAATTCACAGGCAGAGGGTGGAGCTACGCTAAATGAGGAGGAAGAGCAGACAGGTGAGTCTAGTGAAGATACTCACCTCCCCGAAGGTCAACAGCCGAAGAGGACGGCATCTGAGCCTCTGATTCCCCAGTGGTATCAGAGAAGAGGGGAAGGGTTAGGTCCCTTTCAGACAGTTCTTCAGTGGAAGAACCTAGAGTCTTCCCCTCCGACTCACCAAATGAGGTCTCCTTTTTAACTTCAGCTCTGCAATCAACCCTCAGGGACTCAAAGTTAAATGCAACATTGCGTCAGAGGCCAACACCGAGAGTCCGAAAAGGAAATATAGATCACCCTACTCACTTTTCACCTAAAGAAATGAAGGAAGAGCTAGTTTCCCAAGAAATAACCTGTGTGTAATTTGTTTTGATAACTTAGAAAAACGAAAATGACATACCTACTTTCCTTTATGCTTTTAATGGTTCTCACCTTCTCAACACTAAATGTGAGAAGTGTGAAATCAAAGACAAGAGCCCAGAGTATTTTATCCTTCTTAGACTCCATAAAATCAGATGTGTTTTTAATACAAGAATGTGGACTACCTTTTTTAAAAAACCATAGACAATGGGAGGAAATGTGGCCCCATTTATCGATATGGAGTGGCTCAAATCAAAATAAAAATGATGGTGTGGCCATTCTAATTAAAAATCCGCATGTTCTGGTGAAAGGTAGCACAGTGGTGAGAGACGGACGGGCACTTTTAGCACACTTGAATTTTATGGGGCAAGACTTTAACCTCTTAAATATTTATGGTTTCAATGGAAAAAATGAAAGGTATGACCTTTTAGAAGATATACAGCTTTACATGCTAGGGCAAGTACCTTTAGTTGTAGGAGGGGATTTTAACTGTATCTTGAGCAGGAAAGATAGAAAAAGAGCAGGGGTAGATTTTAAAGTGGATAAGACTTCGATTTTACTTCAGGGCATATGCAGGGATTTTAAGTTTACTGACTGTTTTAAAACCATGCATCCCAGAGAGGAGGGCTTCACCTGGTTTAGTCATGATGGCACCAGAGCCTCTCGCATTGATTATTTCTTTACTAGAGATTGCCCACCCACTGATGTTAGATTAACCCCTGTTTTCTTTTCAGACCACCTTATGCTCTCCTGCACCCTTTCACCCCCTTCTGGTGTGACGGTAGGAAGTGGTCTGTGGAAACTCAACTGTTCCCTGTTGGAGGATGAAATCATAGTCAGTCAGTACAGGGAATGTTATAAAGAGTGGCAGACCCTTCAAGACCTCTACGAAACACATGCACAATGGTGGGAAATGGTGAAGGAAACGACCCAGACTTTTTTTAAACAGCAAGGTAAACGTAAAAAAAGGAAAGAGAATAGATGTATGATGGGACTACATAAACGCTTACAGCGCTACTTTAAACTAAATCAGTGTGGCATAGACTTTAAAGAAGAAATCAAAGATGTCAAAAAGGAAATGTCAGTTTTAGCAGAAATAAAGAGTAAAGGAATTTTTGTAAGAAGCAGGGAGCAGGAAATTGAGGAAGGTGAAAAAGAAAGAAAGTTATAAATAAAAAGGAGTGTATTCAAAATCTAAAAAGAGAAGATGGGTTTTTAACAAAATCCACACAAGAGATGATTGAAACTGTACATACCTTTTATAGTAACATGTACAAAGAGAAACCAGTGCACTTGGAAACATCGGCAGAAATCTTAAAATTCGTTGACAAAACCGTAAAAGAGAATGCACACTTGACACAGAATTTTACTGCTTTAGAGTTAAAAAAATGCCTAACAGGTTTTAAGAGAAGTCGAGCTCCGGGTTTAGACGGGCTTCCTGCAGAATTCTATCTGACCTATTGGGACCTTTTATCATTAGACATTTTAGATGTTTTTAAAGATTTTGAAAAACTCGACCGACTGCCTGACAGTTTTAGAGTGGGAATAGTGACTCTACTTTATAAAAAAAATGATAAGACTGACCTAAAGAATTGGAGGCCCATCACACTTTTAAACTTTGACTGTAAACTTTTTAGCAAGGTTTTAGCGACACGGATGTCCTCTGTTTTAGAGGAGGTAATTCACCCAGACCAAGCTTGTGCCATCTCAGGGAGACAACTCACCGACAGCCTCGTACTGATTCGAGACATCATTGATTACGCTAGAGACAGAAACACCCGGCTTGTCATCTTAAATTTAGACTTTGAAAAAGCATTTGATCGGGTCTCGCATCAATATCTCTTTCAGGTGTTGCAGCCATCGAAAAGGGCCCGATTGTTCCTACTTGGTGAGCTTTGCTTGGTTGAGACGCTTGCCCCCCCCCCCGCTCCTCGGCTGACCAAGTAGAAACAATCTATTCAATGGCTGCCTTGTCTTTTACTCTGTGCAAAAGACAAGGCAGCCACAAACACCACGGGAACACCGTATTGGGGGAGAATTTCCAACTATAATCTATAAAATACGGTGAAAAAAAATATGTGAATGCCTCATAGAACACTAAAAGCGGAAGTGTTCGGCTGCAAGAAGGTGTGAATGTCCGACTATATTTGGTGAAAAGCAGGTGAAGCAAGGTCTGAATGCCCAACCTTACATCATCAAAAGCGAGATCAGAGGTGTTTGGCTGCAAGAAGGCCATAGTTTGCCAAAAGCGGGTAAGGTGCGAATGACCGACTAAATATCAACAAAAGTGGGGGCGGAGGTCTTCGGATGCAAGTGGGTGTGAATATCCCACCATACAAGTATGGTGGAGAGGAAGCTGTGAATGGCCGACCATAGTAAAAGGCGGGTGAGAGAAGGTGCGAATGTCAAACCATACATAATCAAAACAGGGAGCGGAGGTGTTCTGCTGTAAGAAGGTGTGAATGTCCAACCATAGTTGGTAAAAAGCGGGTAAGAAAAGGTTAAAATACCCGACTGTACACAATCAATAGCGGGAGCGGAGTTGTTCGGCTACTAAAAGGTGTGAAAGTCCGACCATGGTTTGTAAAAAGCAGGTAAGAAAAGGTGCGAATGCCCGACAATGTATGATCAAAAGAGGGAGTGGAGGTTTTCGGCTGCAAGAAGGTCTGAATGTCCAACCATAATTTGTAAAAACCAGGGAAGAAAAGGCTCGAAAGCCCGACTATACACCATCAAAAGTGGGAGCGGAGGTGTTCAGCTGCAAGACGGTCTGAATGTCCATCAATAATTGCTAGAAAACATGAAAGAAAATTTTCGAATATCAAACTGCACATGATCATAAGCGGGAGAGGAGGTGTTCAGCTGCAAGAAGGTGTGAATGTCTACCCATAATTACTGAAAAATGGGTAAGAAAAGGTGCGAATGCCTAACCATACATCATCAAAAGAGGGAGCGGAGGTGTTCCGCTGTAAGACGGTGTGAATGTCCGACCATAGATGGTAAAAAGCGGGTAAGAAAAGGTTAAATTACCCGACTGTACACAATCAAAAGAGGGAGCGGAGTTGTTCAGCTAAGAGAAGGTGTGAAAGTCCGACCTTGGTTTGTAAAAAGCGGGTAAGAAAAGGTTCGTATGCCCGAATATACACCATCAAAAGCGGAAGCGGAGGTGTTCGGCTGCAAGATATTGTGAACGTCCGACCAAAGTTTGTAAAAAGCAGTTAAGAAAAGGTTAGAATATCTAACCAAACATAATCAAAAGCGGGAGCAGAGCTGTTCGACTGCAAGTAGGTGTGAATGTCAGATCATAATTTGCAAAAAGCTGATGAGAAAGGGTGAGAATGCCCGACTATACACCATCAAATGCGGTAGCGGAGTTGTTCGGCTGTGAGTAGGTGTGAATCTCCAACCATAATTGCTGAAAAATGTGTTAGAAAAGGTAAAAATGCCGGTCCATACATAATCAAAATCGGGAGAGGTGGTGTTCAGCTGCAAGAAGGTCTAAATGTCCATCAATAATTGCTAGAAAACATGAAAGAAAATTTTCGAAAATCAAACCACACATGATCATAAGTGGGAGAGGAGGTGTTCAGCTGCAAGAAGGTGTGAATGTCCACCCATAATACCTGAAAAATTGGTAAAAAAAAGGTGCGAATGCCCAACCATACATCATCAAAAGCAGGAGTGCATGTGTTCGGCTACAAGAAGGTGTGAACGTCCAACCAAAGTTTGTAAAAAGCAGTTAAGAAAAGGTTCGAATATCCAACCATACATAATCAAAAGCGGGAGCAGAGCTGTTCGACTGCAAGTAGGTGTGAATGTCAGATCATAATTTGCAAAAAGCTGATGAGAAAGGGTGAGAATGCCCGACTATACACCATCAAATGCGGTAGCGGAGTTGTTCGGCTGTGAGTAGGTGTGAATCTCCAACCATAATTGCTGAAAAATGTGTTAGAAAAGGTAAAAATGCCGGTCCATACATAATCAAAATCGGGAAAGGTGATGTTCAGCTGCAAGAAGGTCTAAATGTCCATCAATAATTGCTAGAAAACATGAAAGAAAATTTTCGAAAATCAAACCACACATGATCATAAGTGGGAGAGGAGGTGTTCAGCTGCAAGAAGGTGTGAATGTCCACCCATAATTACTGAAAAATGGGTAAGAAAAGGTGCGAATACCTAACCATACATCATCAAAAGAGGGAGCGGAGGTGTTCCGCTGTAAGACGGTGTGAATGTCCGACCATAGATGGTAAAAGCGGGTAAGAAAAGGTTAAATTACCCGACTGTACACAATCAAAAGAGGGAGCGGAGTTGTTCAGCTAAGAGAAGGTGTGAAAGTCCGACCTTGGTTTGTAAAAAGCGGGTAAGAAAAGGTTTGTATGCCCGAATATACACCATCAAAAGCGGAAGCGGAGTTGTTCGGCTGTGAGTAGGTGTGAATCTCCAACCATAATTGCTGAAAAATGTGTTAGAAAAGGTAAAAATGCCGGTCCATACATAATCAAAATCGGGAGAGGGGGTTTTCAGCTGCAAGAAGGTGTGAATGTCCACCCATAATACCTGAAAAGTGGGTAAAAAAAAGGTGCGAATGCCCAACCATACATCATCAAAAGCAGGAGTGCATGTGTTCGGCTACAAGAAGGTGTGAACGTCCAACCAAAGTTTGTAAAAAGCAGTTAAGAAAAGGTTCGAATATCCAACCATACATAATCAAAAGCGGGAGCAGAGCTGTTCGACTGCAAGTAGGTGTGAATGTCAGATCATAATTTGCAAAAAGCTGATGAGAAAGGGTGAGAATGCCCGACTATACACCATCAAATGCGGGAGCGGAGTTGTTCGGCTGTGAGTAGGTGTGAATCTCCGACCATAATTGCTGAAAAATGTGTTAGAAAAGGTAAGAATGCCGGTCCATACATCATCAAAAGCGAGAGAGGTTGTGTTCGGCTGCAAGTAGGTGTGAATGTCCAGCCATAATTACTCACAAACGGGTAAGAAAAGGTAGTATTGCCAGACCATATATGATCAAAACAGGGAGCGGAGGTGGTTCAGCAGCAAGAAGGTTTGAATGCCCGACTAAAGTTCAAATATATTAATAAAAGCGGGAGGAGAGGTCTTCGGATGAGAGTGGTCGAAAATTTCCAACCATAATGTATAAAATGCGGTGAAAAAAAGGTGTGATAGAACACTAAAAGGTGGAGCGGAAGTGTTCGGCTGCAAGAAGGTGTGAATGTCCGACTATATTTGGTGAAAAGCAGGTGAAGCAAGGTCTGAATGCCCAACCTTACATCATCAAAAGCGAGATCAGAGGTGTTTGGCTGCAAGAAGGCCATAGTTTGCCAAAAGCGGGTAAGGTGCGAATGTCCGACTAAATATCAACAAAATTTGGGGCGGAGGTCTTCGGATGCAAGTGGGTGTGAATGTCCGACTATATTTGGTGAAAAGCAGGTGAAGCAAGGTCTGAATGCCCAACCTTACATCATCAAAAGCGAGATCAGAGGTGTTTGGCTGCAAGAAGGCCATAGTTTGCCAAAAGCGGGTAAGGTGCGAATGACCGACTAAATATCAACAAAAGTGGGGGCGGAGGTCTTCGGATGCAGGTGGGTGTGAATATCCCACCATACAAGTATGGTGGAGAGGAAGCTGTGAATGGCCGACCATAGTAAAAGGCGGGTGAGAGAAGGTGCGAATGTCAAACCATACATAATCAAAACAGGGAGCGGAGGTGTTCTGCTGTAAGAAGGTGTGAATGTCCAACCATAGTTGGTAAAAAGCGGGTAAGAAAAGGTTAAAATACCCGACTGTACACACTCAATAGCGGGAGCGGAGTTGTTCGGCTAATAAAAGGTGTGAAAGTCCGACCATGGTTTGTAAAAAGCGGGTAAGAAAGGGTGCGAATGCCCGACAATGTATGATCAAAAGAGGGAGTGGAGGTTTTCGGCTGCAAGAAGGTCTGAATGTCCAACCATAATTTGTAAAAACCGGGGAAGAAAAGGCTCGAAAACCCGACTATACACCATCAAAAGTGGGAGCGGAGGTGTTCAGCTGCAAGACGGTCTGAATGTCCATCAATAATTGCTAGAAAACATGAAAGAAAATTTTCGAATATCAAACTGCACATGATCATAAGCGGGAGAGGAGGTGTTCAGCTGCAAGAAGGTGTGAATGTCTACCCATAATTACTGAAAAATGGGTAAGAAAAGGTGCGAATGCCTAACCATACATCATCAAAAGAGGGAGCGGAGGTGTTCCGCTGTAAGACGGTGTGAATGTCCGACCATAGATGGTAAAAAGCGGGTAAGAAAAGGTTGAATTACCCGACTGTACACAATCAAAAGAGGGAGCGGAGTTGTTCAGCTAAGAGAAGGTGTGAAAGTCCGACCATGGTTTGTAAAAAGCGGGTAAGAAAAGGTTCGTATGCCCGAATATACACCATCAAAAGCGGAAGCGGAGGTGTTCGGCTGCAAGATATTGTGAACGTCCGACCAAAGTTTGTAAAAAGCAGTTAAGATAAGGTTCGAATATCTAACCAAACATAATCAAAAGCGGGAGCAGAGCTGTTCGACTGGAAGTAGGTGTGAATGTCAGATCATAATTTGCAATAAGCTGATGAGAAAGGGTGAGAATGCCCGACTATACACCATCAAATGCGGTAGCGGAGTTGTTTGGCTGTGAGTAGGTGTGAATCTCCAACCATAATTGCTGAAAAATGTGTTAGAAAAGGTAAGAATGCCGGTCCATACATCATCAAAATCGGGAGAGGTGGTGTTCAGCTGCAAGAAGGTCTAAATGTCCATCAATAATTGCTAGAAAACATGAAAGAAACTTTTCGAAAATCAAACCGCACATGATCATAAGTGGGATAGGAGGTGTTCAGCTGCAAGAAGGTGTGAATGTCCACCCATAATACCTGAAAAAATGGTAAAAAAAAAGTTGCGAATGCCCAACCATACATCATCAAAAGCAGGAGTGCATGTGTTCGGCTACAAGAAGGTGTGAACGTCCAACCAAAATATGTAAAAAGAAGTTAAGAAAAGGTTCGAATATCCAACCAAACATAATCAAAAGCAGGAGCAGAGCTGTTCGACTGCAAGTAGGTGTGAATGTCAGATCATAATTTGCAAAAAGCTGATGAGAAAGGGTGAGAATGCCCGACTATACACCATCAAATGCGGGAGCGGAGTTGTTCGGCTGTGAGTAGGTGTGAATCTCCGACCATAATTGCTGAAAAATGTGTTAGAAAAGGTAAGAATGCCGGTCCATACATCATCAAAAGCGAGAGAGGTTGTGTTCGGCTGCAAGTAGGTGTGACTGTTCGACTAAAGTTTGTAAAAAGTGGGTAAGACAAGGTGCGAATGCCCGACAATGTATGATCAAAAGCGGGAGCGGAGGTGTTCAGCTGCAAGAAGGTCTACATGTCCATCAATAATTGCTAGAAAACATGAAAGAAACTTTTCGAAAATCAAACCGCACATGATCATAAGTGGGATAGGAGGTGTTCAGCTGCAAGGTGTGAATGTCCACCCATAATTCCTGAAAAATGGGCAAAAAAAAAGGTGTGAATGCCCAACCATACATCATCAAAAGCAGGAGTGCATGTGTTCGGCTACAAGAAGGTGTGAACGTCCAACCAAAATATGTAAAAAGCAGTTAAGAAAAGGTTCGAATATCCAACCAAACATAATCAAAAGCGGGAGCAGAGCTTTTCGACTGCAAGTAGGTGTGAATGTCAGATCATAATTTGCAAAAAGCTGATGAGAAAGGGTGAGAATGCCCGACTATACATCATCAAATGCGGGAGCGGAGTTGTTCGGCTGTGAGTAGGTGTGAATCTCCGACCATAATTGCTGAAAAATGTGTTAGAAAAGGTAAAAATGCCGGTCCATACATCATCAAAAGCGAGAGGGGTTGTGTTCGGCTGCAAGTAGGTGTGAATGTCCAGCCATAATTACTCACAAACGGGTAAGAAAAGGTAGTATTGCCAGACCATATATGATCAAAACAGGGAGCGGAGGTGGTTCAGCTGCAATAAGGTTTGAATGTCCGACTAAAGTTCAAATATATTAAAGAAAGCGGGAGGAGAGGTCTTCGGATGAGAGTGGTTGAAAATTTCCGACCATAATGTATAAAATGCGGTGAAAAAAAGGTGTGATAGAACACTAAAAGGTGGAGCGGAAGTGTTCGGCTGCAAGAAGGTGTGAATGTCCGACTATATTTGGTGAAAAGCAGGTGAAGCAAGGTCTGAATGCCAAACCTTACATCATCAAATGCGAGATCAGAGGTGTTTGGCTGCAAGAAGGCCATAGTTTGCCAAAAGCGGGTAAGGTGCGAATGTCCGAATAAATATCAAAAAAATTTGGGGCAGAGGTCTTCGGATGCAAGTGGGTGTGAATATCCAACCATACAAGTATGGTGGAGAGGAAGCTGTGAATAGCCGACCATAGTTTGGAAAAAGCGGGTAAGAAAAGGTTTGAATACCCGAACATACACCATCAAAAGAGGGAGCGGAGGTGTTCCGCTGTACGAAGGTGTGAATGTCCGACCATAGTTGGTAAAAAGCGGGTAAGAAAAGGTTAAAATACCCGACTGTACACAATCAATAGCGGGAGCGGATGTGTTCGGCTAAAAGAAGGTGTGAAAGTCCGACCATGGTTTGTAAAATGCGGGTAAGAAAAGGTGCGAATATCCAACAATGTATGATCAAAAGAGAGAGCGGAGGTTTTCGGATACAAGAAGGTTTGAATGTCCCACCATAGTTTGTAAAAAGCGGGTAAGAAAAGGTTCGAATGCCCGACTATACACCATCAAAAGCGGGAGAGGAGGTGTTCCGCTGTAAGACGGTGTGAATGTCCGACCATAGTTGGTAAAAAGCGGGTAAGAAAAGGTTAAAATACCCGACTGTACACAATCAATAGCGGGAGCGGAGTTGTTCGGCTACTAAAAGGTGTGAAAGTCCGACCCTGGTTTGTAAAAAGCGGGTAAGAAAAGGTTCGAATGCCCGAACATACACCATCAAAAGAGGGAGCGGAGGTGTTCCGCTGTAAGACGGTGTGAATGTCTGATCATAGTTGGTAAAAAGCGGGTAAGAAAAGGTTAAAATACCCGACTGTACACAATCAAAAGAGGGAGCGGAGTTGTTCGGCTACAAGAAGGTGTGAAAGTCCGACCATGGTTTGTAAAAACCGGGAAGAAAAGGCTCGAAAGCCCGACTATACACCATCAAAAAGAAGGTTTGAATGTCCATCAATAATTGCTTTAAAACAAGAAAGTAAATTTTCGAATATCAAACCGTACATGATCATAAGCGGGAGAGGAGGTGTTCCGCTGTAAGACGGTGTGAATGTCCGACCATAGTTGGTAAAAAGCGGGTAAGAAAAGGTTAAAATACCCGACTGTACACAATCAATAGCGGGAGCGGAGTTGTTCGGCTACTAAAAGGTGTGAAAGTCCGACCATGGTTTGTAAAAAGCGGGTAAGAAAAGGTTCGTATGCCCGAATATACACTATCAAAACCGGAAGTGTAGGTGTTCGGCTGCAAGAAGGTGTGAACGTCCGACCAAAGTTTGTAAAAAAGCAGTTAAGAAAAGGTTCGAATATCTAACCAAACATAATCAAAAGCGGGAGCAGAGCTGTTCGACTGCAAGTAGGTGTGAATGTCAGAGAATAATTTGCAAAAAGCTGATGAGAAAGGGTGAGAAATCCCGACTATACACCATCAAATGCGGTAGCGGAGTTGTTCGGCTGTGAGTAGGTGTGATTCTCCAACCATAATTGCTGAAAAATGTGTTAGAAAAGGTAAGAATGCCGGTCCATACATCATCAAAAGCGGGAGAGGTGGTGTTCGGCTGCAAGTAGGTGTGAATGTCCATTAATAATTGCTTTAAAACATGAAAGAAAATTTTCGAATATCAAACCTTACATGATCATTAGCGGGAGAGGAGGTGTTCAGCTGCAAGAAGGTGTGAATGTCCAGCCATAATTACTCACAAACGGGTAAGAAAAGGTACTATTGCCAGACCATATATGATCAAAACAGGGAGCGGAGGTGGTTCAGCTGCAAGAAGGTTTGAATGTCCGACTAAAGTTTGTAAAAAGCGGGTAAGACAAGGTGTGAATGCCCGACAATGTATGATCAAAAGAGGAGCGGAGGTTTTCGGCTGCAAGAAGGTCTGAATGTCCACCCATAATTACTGAAAAATGGGTAAGAAAAGGTGCGAAAGCCCAACCGCACATGATCATAAGTGGATGAGAAGGTGTTCGACTGCAAGTAGGTGTGAATGTAATCAATGTCTAGATAGATTTCAACAAAAAACAACGTTGTACTTTGCAGTAAAAGAAAGTGCAAATCAAAAGTTTTAGGAATCCGAGAATAAGCTTATTTTCATGAGTTCTGCACGATTTCGGATTTTATGTATAAAATTAATTTCTTCATGCAAACTAAGTTAACACTGCTTTGTCCTTCATATGTACCCATTTCTACATATATTTCAAGCATAAACTTCCTCATATTACCCTGAATGAGAAAGAGCCACACTTGTGATTAAGCCATACCTCCCTTTTGAGGAGTTCTGTATGATTTGGGATTTTATCTATAAAATTAATTCCTTCACTCAAACTATGTTAAAACGGCTTTTACCTTCATATTTATCAATGTCTCGATAGATTTAAACAAAAAAACAACGTTGTACTTTGCAATAAAAGAAAGAGCAAATCAAAAGTTTTAGGAATCCGAGAATAAGCTTATTTTCATGAGTTCTGCACGATTTCGGATTTTATGTATAAAATGAATTCAATCACTCAAACCAAGTTAAAACTGCTTTTTCCTTCATATTTATCAATGTCTAGATCGACTTCAACAAAGAACAACATTGTATTTTGCAGTAGAAGAAAGAGCAAAACTGAAGGATCAGGAATCCGAGAATAAGCTTCTTTTCATACGTTCTGCATGATTTGGGATTTTATGTATAAAATGAATTCCTTCACTCAAACTAAGTTAACACTGCTTTGTCCTTCATATGTACCCATTTCTACATATATTTCAAGCATAAACTTCCTCATACTACCCTGAATGAGAAAGAACCACACTTGTGATTAAGCCATACGCCCCTTTTGAGGAGTTCTGCATGATTTGGGATTTTATCTATAAAATCAATTCCTTCACTCAAACTATGTTAAAACGGCTTTTACCTTCATATTTATCAATGTCTCGATATATTTAAACAAAAAAAACAACGTTGTACTTTGCAGTAAAAGAAAGAGCCAATCAAAAGTTTTAGGAATCCGAGAATAAGCTTATTTTCATGAGTTCTGCACGATTTCGGATTTTATGTATAAAATGAATTAATTCACTCAAACCAAGTTAAAACTGCTTTTTCCTTCATATTTATCAATGTCTAGATCGACTTCAACAAAGAACAACATTGTATTTTGCAGTAGAAGAAAGAGCAACACTGAAGGATCAGGAATCCGAGAATAAGCTTATTTTCTTATGGGCAAGTGGGAACTGCTTTGTCCTTCATATTTATCAATGTGTAGATGGATTTCAACTTCTTCTACTGCAAAGTCCAATGTTTTTCTTTGTTGAAGTCGATCTAGACATTGATGAATATGGAAGGACAAAGCAGTTTTAACTTGGTTTGAGCAAAGCAATTCATTTTATAGCAAAATCCGAAATCGTGCAGAACTCATGAAAGCAGGCTTATACTCGGATTCCTGAAACTTTAGATTTGCTCTTTCTTTTACTGCAAAGTACAACGTTGTTTTTTTGTTTAAATATTTCTAGACATGGTAAATATGAAGGACAAATCAGTTTTAACATAGTTTGAGTGAAGTAATGCATTTTATAAGCAAAATCCCAAATCATGCAGAACTCACGAAATGCTTTTTCTCGCTTTTCACTGCTTTTTACAAACTTTGGTCGGACGTTCACACCTTCTTGCATCCGAACACCTCCGCTTCCGCTTTTGATGATGTATATTCGGGCATTTGAACCTTTTTTTACCCGCTTTTTACAAACCATTGTCGGACTTTCACACCTTCTTGCAGCCGAACACCACCTCTCCCGCTTTTGATGATGTATGGTCCAGTATTCTTACCTTTTCTAACACATTTTTCAGCAATTATGGTCGGACATTCACACCTACTCACAGCTGGACACCTCCGCTCCCGCTTTTGATCATACAATGTCGGGACATCGCTCCTTGTCTTACCAGCTTTTTACAAACTTTAGTCAAACATTCACACCTTCTTGCAGCTGAACACCTCCGCTCCCGCTTTTGATGATGTATAGTCGGGCTTTCGAGCCTTTTCTTACCCAGTTTTTACAAATTATGGTTGGACATTCAGACCTTGCAGCCGAACACCTCCGCTCTCTCTTTTGATCATACATTGTTGGGCATTCGCACCTTGTCTTACCCGCTTTTTACAAACTATAGTCAGACATTAACACCTTGCAGCTGAACCTCCGCTCCCTGTTTTGATCATGTATGGTCTGGCAATACTACCTTTTCTTCCCCCGTTTGTGAGTAATTATGGCTGGACATTCACACTTACTTGCAGTCGAACAGCTCTGCTCCCGCTTTTGATTATGTTTGGTTGGATATTCGAACCTTTTCTTAACTGCTTTTTACAAACCATGGTCGGACTTTCACACCTTCTTGTAGCCGAACAACTCCGCTCCCGCTATTGATTGTGTACAGTCGGGTATTTTAACCTTTTCTTACCCGCTTTTTACCAACTATGGTCGGACATTCACACCGTCTTACAGCGGAACACCTCCGCTCCCGCTTTTTATGGTGTATAGTCGGGCATTCGAACCTTTTCTTACCCGCTTTTTACAAACTTTGGTAGGACATTCAAACCTTCGTGTATCCGAAAACCTCCGCTCTCTCTTTTGATCATACATTGTCGGACATTCGCACCTTTTCTTACCCGCTTTTTACAAACCATGGTCGGACTGTCACACCTTCTTGTAGCCGAACACATCCGCTCCCGCTATTGATTGTGTACAGTCGGGTATTTCAACCTTTTCTTACCCGCTTTTTACCAAGTATGGTCGGACATTCACACCTTCGTACAGCGGAACACCTCCGCTCCCTCTTTTGATGGTGTATGTTCGGGCATTCAAACCTTTTCTTACCCGCTTTTTCCAAACTATGGTCGGCTATTCACAGCTTCCTCTCCACCATACTTGTATGGTGGGATATTCACACCCACTTGCATCCGAAAACCTCCGCCCCAAATTTTGTTGATATTTAGTCGGACATTCGCACCTTACCCGCTTTTGGCAAACTATGGCCTTCTTGCAGCCTAACAACTCTGATCTTGCTTTTGATGATGTAAGGTTGGGCATTCAGACCTTGCTTCACCTGCTTTTCACCAAATATAGTCGGACATTCACACCTTCTTGCAGCCGAACACTTCCGCTCCACCTTTTAGTGTTCTATCACACCTTTTTTTTCACCGCATTTTATACATTATGGTTGGAAATTTTCAACCACTTTCATCCGAAGACCTCTCCTCCCGCTTTTGTTAATATATTTGAACTTTAGTTTGACATTCAAACCTTCTTGCAGCTGAACCACCTCCGCTCCCTGTTTTGATCATATATGGTCTGGCAATACTACCTTTTCTTACCCGTTTGTGAGTAATTATGGCTGGACATTCACACCTACTTGCAGCCGAACACAACCTCTCTCGCTTTTGATGATGTATGGACCGGCATTTTTACCTTTTCTAACACATTTTTCAGCAATTATGGTCGGAGATTCACACCTACTCACAGCCGAACAACTCCGCTCCCGCATTTGATGATGTATAGTCGGGCATTCTCACCCTTTCTCATCAGCTTTTTGCAAATTATGATCTGACATTCACACCTACTTGCAGTCGAACAGCTCTGCTCCCGCTTTTGATTATGTTTGGTTGGATATTCGAACCTTTTCTTAACTTCTTTTTACATATTTTGGTTGGACGTTCACACCTTCTTGTAGCCGAACACTTCCACTCCTGCTTTTGATGATGTATGGTTGGGCATTCACACCTTTTTTTTGCCCATTTTTCAGGAATTATGGGTGGACATTCACACCTTGCAGCTGAACACCCCCTATCCCACTTATGATCATGTGCGGTTTGATTTTCGAAAAGTTTCTTTCATGTTTTCTAGCAATTATTGATGGACATGTAGACCTTCTTGCAGCTGAACACCTCCGCTCCCGCTTTTGATCATACATTGTCAGGCATTCGCACCTTGTCTTACCCACTTTTTACAAACTTTAGTCGAACAGTCACACCTTTTTGCAGCCGAACACCACCTCTACCGCTTTTGATGATGTATGGTCCAGCATTCTTACCTTTTCTAACACATTCTTCAGCAATTATGGTCGGACATTCACACCTACTCAGAGCCGAACACCTCCGCTCCCGCATTTGATGGTCTATAGTCGGGCATTCTACAGCGGAAAAGACTCATTCTTATGTTTGGTTAGATATTCAAACCTTTTCTTAACTGCTTTTTACAAACTTTGGTCGGACGTTCACAATATCTTGCAGCCGAACACCTCTGCTTCCGCTTTTGATGGTGTATATTCGGGCATACGAACCTTTTCTTACCCGCTTTTTACAAACCAAGGTCGGACTTTGACACCTTCTCTTAGCTGAACAACTCCGCTCCCTCTTTTGATTGTGTACAGTAGGGTAATTTAACCTTTTCTTACCCGCTTTTTACCATCTATGGTCGGACATTCACACCGTCTTACAGCGGAACACCTCCGCTCCCTCTTTTGATGATGTATGGTTAGGCATTCGCACCTTTTCTTACCCATTTTTCAGTAATTATGGGTAGACATTCACACCTTCTTGCAGCTGAACACCTCCTCTTCTGCTTATGATCATGTGCAGTTTGATATTCGAAAATTTTCTTTCATGTTTTCTAGCAATTATTGATGGACATTCAGACCGTCTTGAAGCTGAACACCGTCTTGAAGCTGAACACCTCTGCTCCCACTTTTGATGGTGTATAGTCGGGCTTTCGAGCCTTTTCTTCCCCGATTTTTACAAATTATGGATGGACATTCAGACCTTCTTTCAGCCGAAAACCTCCGCTCCCTTTTTTGATCATACATTGTCGGGCATTCGCACCTTTTCTTACCCGCTTTTTACAATTCATGGTCGGACTTTCACACCTTTTAATAGCGGAACAACTCTGCTCCCGCTATTGATTGTGTACAATAGGGTATTTTAACCTTTTCTTACCTGCTTTTTGCCAATTATGGTTGGACATTCACACCTTCTTACAGCGGAACACCTCCGCTCCCTCCTTTGATGGTGTATGTTCGGGCATTCGAACCTTTTCCTACCCGCTTTTTACAAACTATGGTCAGACATTCAAACCTTCTTGTAGCCGAACACATCCACTCCTGCTTTTGATGATGGGTATTCAAACCTACTTGTTGCCCGCTTTTCATTAATTATGGGTGTACATACACACCTTGTCGCAGCCAAACACCTCCGCTCCCTGTTAGGATCATGTATGGTTGGGCATTCGTACCTTTTCTTACCCATTTTGCAGTAATTATGGGTGGACATTCACACCTTCTTGCATTTGAACACTTCCTCTCCCGCTTATGATCATGTGCGGTTTGATATTTCAAAATTCTCTTCCATGTTTTCTAGCAATTATTGATGGACATTCAGACCTTCTTGCAGCTGAACACCTCCGCTCCAGCTGTTGATGGTGTATAGTCGGGCTTTCGAGCCTTTTCTTCCCAGATTTTTACAAAATATGGATGGAAATTCAGACCTTGTTTAAGCCGAAAACCCCCTCTCCCTCTTTTGATCATACATTGTCGGGCATTCACACCTTTTCTTACCCGCTTTTTACAAACCATGGTCGGACTTTCACACCTTTTAGTAGTGGAACAACTCTGCTCCCGCTATTGATTGTGTACAATCGGGTATTTTAACCTTTTCTTACCCGCTTTTTACAAACTATGGTCAGACATTCACACCTTCTTGCAGCCGAACACTTCCGCTCTACCTTTTAGTGTTCTATGGGGTATTCACACCTTTTTTTTCACCGCATTTTATAGATTATGGTTATAAATTCTCACCCACTCGTATCCGAAGACCTCTCCTCCTGCTTTGGTTAATATATAGTCGGGCATTCGAACCTTTTCTTACCCGCTTTTTACAAATTATGGTCGAACATTCACACCTACTTGCAGCCGAACACCTCCGCTCCCACTTTTGATGGTGTATAGTCGGGCTTTCGAGCCTTTTCTTCCCCGGTTTTTACAAATTATGGTTGGACATTCAGACCTTGCAGCCGAAAACCTCCGCTCCCTCTTTTAATCATACATTGTCAGGCATTCGCACCTACTTGCAGCCGAATACTTCCGCTCCACCTTTTAGTGATGTATGGTTGGCATTTGCACCTTTTCTTACCCTTTCTTACCCTACTGATTGCTTAAGATGAAGTTGTTTTTTCTCAAACTACAAAATTTTTTTAATTGTTGAAACTTGATTTGAAGTGGATAAATAAGGAGGACAAACAGTTTTAAGTCAGGCTGATAGAAGGAATTAATTTTATAGCAAAATCTGTATTTCGTCATATGTTGAGAGATGCTTATTGCTGAAGAAGTTCTTTCTCATTCTACAAAGTACAACGTTGTTTATCGTTGAAACTTGATTAGACATGAATAAATATGAAGGACAAAGCAGTCTTAACTTGGTTAGAGTTAAGGAATTCGTTTTATAGGAGAATCCGAATTCGTGCATAACTCGTAAAATAGAGCTTATTTTCGGATTCCTGAAGAATGAGTCTGGTTCTTTCTCATAATACAAAGTTTGTTGTTTATTGTTGAAACTTCATCAGAAGTGAAGAAATAAATGAATGCCTATCAACAAATGTGTGATCTAAACTCTAGTGCTTCCTCTAAAATAATTTCCTTTCTCAATTCAGAAATGTGTGTGTGTAAGTCACAACACCCGTGACACCAAAACGGCTTTCTTTTCTCTCTTTTCTCTACACTCTGCACTGTGAGCACACACACCAAATCAGAAAGGCTTTTTTCTCTCTTTTCTACATTATGGACTGTGGGGACACAAAACCGCTCTCTCTTTTTTTTTTTGATTGTGTGCCAGGGCGTTGTCTCACGTATTAGATCATGCTTACGATACGAATGGGTTTATCAGTCACATCAGAATCCATACATACTGATCCTCCCGTAATAAAATGGTCGGATCTTATCAAACACACTTTGTTTCTTGTGACAATCAAGTCAGCGAAACAGCGTATACACGTCAAGACACTGAATCAAGTTTGCCACAAGAACTCATAAGTTTGGCAGTATTGCTCTGCCGTCAGCAATCATACACCCATTTTATTTTCGTGAGACATGTGCAGGCACCTGTTCATCTACTGTTCTATCACTATGAATTAGTTTATCTATTATCAATAAGGATACTTCTACAACTACTATCAAAGTATGTCCAGACTTCTTATGTTGTCAGTTGCTATATATGAATAAGTGGGTAGCTACTGACAAGCATTAAGCATGTCACACAGCCCAAACATATAACATTTCAGGACACACCACACAGTTAACAACCACAGTGAAGTGTCAAAGCCCAAACATGTAACATTCAACAGGACACTTACACAACACATTCAAATCAAACAGTCAGACAACATACAAGAACATATACCCCAGCCGGCATTGCTCCCTGCCTATTTTCCTACAGCTCACTATGTGTGCGCACACCTTTATTCACAAACTCTTCAACTTATACTCTTTTACCAAAGCGTCTCAACCAAGCAAAGCTCACCATGGGGAAGTTGGCTATGCCAACTAGCCTGATGCCCTGCTCCCGCAGTGACGGATAATCGTACTCTGGTTTCTCTTCATAACGTACAAGTCTTTCGCCTTTTACTAAAGACTTCTGTGGAGAGCAGCACTAATGAGTTGTTTCTATTTTTGGCAGGCTTTACCTTTGCGGGTGAAGCCCTTTCTGTCTGTGCAAAAGAAATCTTGTTACTGTGCAGAGTGACTTCTCTGAGTAGAGTCGCCTTACTTGTTGCGACTGTGCCGATGTTCGAAGCTGGAGTGCAAAGTTGTTGCTTGAATGGTGCTTGCTGGAGCGTGCGGGAGTGCAAAGTTATACCATTTAAAAGGGCTGAAGAGTGCTCAGTGCAGCAGGTGGGCGGAGGTGCAAAGTGACACTCTGGCCACCTATGGCCATAAAAAGAACAGGGGTGTTAGCGGACAAGTGCGCATTGTGCCAGGAAGGGCCCTCGGACGTGAACCAGTGGACAGTTGTCGCTTCTCGGCCTTTTGGCTAAGATCAAGTGTAGTATCTGTTCTTATCAGTTTAATATCTGATATGTCCTCTCTACGAGGACTACATATTAAATGGATTTTTAGCAATAGGAGTTGAAAAATTTGCTTGCTCCGTTCACTCCAAGCATTGACCCCGTACTGCAGTGCCGCTGGGAACGGTGCGCTCTTCTCTACTCTTGTGAAAAAGCAAACAGCGGTGCAGGATGCAAGTTTCAGGGAGCCCAAGATGAAACTTTCTTTTAGTCTGCTGAGAAAAGAGAGTGAATGCGAAGTAGACTTTAACATAGCTCTGGGAGCGAGCCGAGTGCGGGCTAACCGGGAGAATTGCTTGAAAGAAACGCCATACCAAATGAGCGGTCAGAACAAAGCCTCAATACGGTGTTCCCGTTGTGTTTTTGTTGCTGCCGCTGTTTGCTTTTTCACAAGAGCGCACCTGTTGAGGGGGGGCCTGGGGGGGCCTGGGTGATGGTGGGTCTCAGGCCCGGGCTGCTGCGACTGGTGTGACCGGGTGGTTTGTTTGTTTGTTTTTTGTTGTTGTTTGTTTGTTTTTTGTAGAGGTCCTCCGGAGTGGGGTTGGGTTGAGTGGGTTGGGGCGGGATGGGTACCTTCTGGGGGTACAGTAGCTCCCAGAATATGGTCGCTGCAGGCCCCGTGCCTGGTGGACATCAGGCCCTCCTGTCCTGTGTTGGCTCCCTGGTAGCGGGGATGCCTATTGCAGCCAGTCCCTGGCTGCCCCCAGTGTATATCCCCATACCCCTCTCCCTTCTGGCTCCTGTACACAGCACACACTCACACATGAAGGGTTTTGGGGGCGTGTGTGTTCGGTGGGGTGTAGTGGACTCTGCAGTAGTTGCCCTCTGCAGTTCCCACCCCTGTTTTAATTACACCTTAGACATTACTACTTATCAAACACACTCACACACACACATTAGGTCTTGGGGGGTGGTTACACTGAGTGGCATCTGGTGGGCGGGGCTCTTTGGGTATGTAGGCTGCCCAGAGGGCCACGCTCCCAGTTCTACAAGTTTGGCTGCCCCTCAATTTTAATTGCTCACTATTAGAAAATATTGAAGAGCCAGAAGGGTGAGGGGAGGGGTCTTCTTCGCACACCCCTGCTTCCTGGTTGCTGCTCGGGGCGGGAGGGGCCAGGAGGATTAATTAATTGTTCTGCTGGTTTGGGGTCTGTGGTGGCTGGGGGGCTGCTGGCCCCCTGGTGTGCCCGCTGCACTACACCCCAGCGGAGTCGAGGGAGGGAGGACGTGTGGATGTATGGGACATGAAAGTGTGTGTGGTAATGATTGGGCCTGGATCTTGGACTTGCTGTCGCCTGGCCTGCCTGTGCTTCTCCCGATGGGGGGGGCGGCGTGGCCTCTCTCCGCTGCTCGCGACTTCACCCACCTGTGGGCACGTCTTGACTCCCAGGGCACTTGGCCAGGGGTGCTGGGGCAGGCACTGACCCACTGTGTGGCTGTCTGGGGCGCTTGGCCCTCCTGGGTATTGGGTGGGGCCTCTGCCGGGGGGTTTGGGGGCGCTCGGGCTCCTGGGGCCCGGATCCAGTACACGGCCCATGTCTGGGCGGCTGGGGCCTGGCGACGTCGGTGGGCTGTTGCCCCTGGCTCCCGGAAGGCCTCTGCCCTATGCTTATGGGGGCTCTTTCCGGGGGCTTCCTCTGCAGTCTTCTGGGTGGATGCGTGGTTGACCCTGCGGTGGGCTTCCTGGGTTCTGTGCTCTGTGGGGGCTGCTGGTGGCCTGGGTCTTGTGGCCCTCTCTGCCTGCTTCTGATTGCTTGGGGGGGCTGTGGATTGTGGCCCTGTATGCTTATACACTCATAACTAAGCACGGTTATCATGTAGGTCCTGTGCCATGGGTGTTGCATGTTCTCACACACACACAACCACATTCATTAGTCCAGTAGCATGGTCGCTAAGCAGTTGATGTATTATCATGTCGTCTCAGGTCATCTATATCCACAGCTGTGTTGTAAGCGATGTATGTTCTGTTTTTCTCTTCTTTCCTCTTCTTCTTCTTCTTCTTTCCTTGTCCCCCGGTCCGGTTCAGTTCTATTACATGTCATATATTGTAAACAGAAATAAATATATTTATTATATATATAAAAATCATATTTACCATGTCTTGAAAGATTTAAACAAAAAAAACCAACGTTGTACTTTGCAGTAAAAGAAATAGCAAATCTAAAGTTTCAAGAATCCGAGAATAAGCTTACTTTCATGAGTTCTTCACGATTTCGGATTTTGCTATAAAATGAATTCCTTCACTCAAACTAAATTAAAACTGCTAAACCGCTAATCTGTTACATGTAAGGCAGATGTCAAAATTTCCGACCATAATGTATAAAATGCGGTGAAAAAAAGGTGTGATAGAACACTAAAAGGTGGAGCGGAAGTGTTCGGCTGCAAGAAGGTGTGAGTGTCCGACTATATTTGATGAAAAGCAGGTGAAGCAAGGTCTGAATGCCAAACCTTACATCATCAAATGCGAGATCAGAGGTGTTTGGCTGCAAGAAGGCCATAGTTTGCCAAAAGCGGGTAAGGTGCGAATGTCCGACTAAATATCAAAAAAATTTGGGGCAGAGGTCTTCGGATGCAAGTGGGTGTGAATATCCAACCATACAAGTATGGTGGAGAGGAAGCTGTGAATAGCCGACCATAGTTTGGAAAAAGCGGGTAAGAAAAGGTTTGAATACCCGAACATACACCATCAAAAGAGGGAGCGGAGGTTTTCGGATACAAGAAGGTTTGAATGTCCCACCATAGTTTGTAAAAAGCGGGCAAGAAAAGGTTCGAATGCCCGACTATACACCATCAAAAGCGGGAGCAGAGGTGTTCCGCTGTAAGACGGTGTGAATGTCCGACCATAGTTGGTAAAAAGCGGGTAAGAAAAGGTTAAAATACCCGACTGTACACAATCAATAGCAGGAGCGGAGTTGTTCGGCTACAAGAAGGTGTGAAAGTCCGACCATGGTTTGTAAAAACCGGGAAGAAAAGGCTCGAAAGCCCGACTATACACCATCAAAAAGAAGGTTTGAATGTCCATCAATAATTGCTTTAAAACAAGAAAGTAAATTTTCGAATATCAAACCGTACATGATCATAAGCGGGAGAGGAGGTGTTCCGCTGTAAGACGGTCTAAATGTCCATCAATAATTGCTAGAAAACATGAAAGAAAATTTTCGAAAATCAAACCACACATGATCATAAGTGGGAGAGGAGGTGTTCAGCTGCAAGAAGGTGTGAATGTCCATCAATAATTGCTAGAAAACATGAAAGAAAATTTTCGAAAATCAAACCACACATGATCATAAGTGGGAGAGGAGGTGTTCAGCTGCAAGAAGGTGTGAATGTCCACCCATAATACCTGAAAAATGGGTAAAAAAAAGGTGCGAATGCCCAACCATACATCATCAAAAGCAGGAGTGCATGTGTTCGGCTACAAGAAGGTGTGAACGTCCAACCAAAGTTTGTAAAAAGCAGTTAAGAAAAGGTTAAAATATCCAACCATACATAATCAAAAGCAGGAGCAGAGTTGTTCGACTGCAAGTAGGTGTGAATGTCAGATCATAATTTGCAAAAAGCTGAAGAGAAAGGGTGAGAATGCCCGACTATACACCATCAAATGCGGGAGCGGAGTTGTTCGGCTGTGAGTAGGTGTGAATCTCCGACCATAATTGCTGAAAAATGTGTTAGAAAAGGTAAGAATGCCGGTCCATACATCATCAAAAGCGAGAGAGGTTGTGTTCGGCTGCAAGTAGGTGTGAATGTCCAGCCATAATTACTCACAAACGGGTAAGAAATGGTAGTATTGCCAGACCATATATGATCAAAACAGGGAGCGGAGGTGGTTCAGCAGCAAGAAGGTTTGAATGCCCGACTAAAGTTCAAATATATTAACAAAAGCGGGAGGAGAGGTCTTCGGATGAGAGTGGTTGAAAATTTCCAACCATAATGTATAAAATGCGGTGAAAAAAAGGTGTGATAGAACACTAAAAGGTGGAGCGGAAGTGTTCGGCTGCAAGAAGGTGTGAATGTCCGACTATATTTGGTGAAAAGCAGGTGAAGCAAGGTCTGAATGCCCAACCTTACATCATCAAAAGCGAGATCAGAGGTGTTTGGCTGCAAGAAGGCCATAGTTTGCCAAAAGCGGGTAAGGTGCGAATGTCCGACTAAATATCAACAAAATTTGGGGCGGAGGTCTTCGGATGCAAGTGGGTGTGAATGTCCGACTATATTTGGTGAAAAGCAGGTGAAGCAAGGTCTGAATGCCCAACCTTACATCATCAAAAGCGAGATCAGAGGTGTTTGGCTGCAAGAAGGCCATAGTTTGCCAAAAGCGGGTAAGGTGCGAATGACCGACTAAATATCAACAAAAGTGGGGGCGGAGGTCTTCGGATGCAGGTGGGTGTGAATATCCCACCATACAAGTATGGTGGAGAGGAAGCTGTGAATGGCCGACCATAGTAAAAGGCGGGTGAGAGAAGGTGCGAATGTCAAACCATACATAATCAAAACAGGGAGCGGAGGTGTTCTGCTGTAAGAAGGTGTGAATGTCCAACCATAGTTGGTAAAAAGCGGGTAAGAAAAGGTTAAAATACCCGACTGTACACACTCAATAGCGGGAGCGGAGTTGTTCGGCTACTAAAAGGTGTGAAAGTCCGACCATGGTTTGTAAAAAGCGGGTAAGAAAGGGTGCGAATGCCCGACAATGTATGATCAAAAGAGGGAGTGGAGGTTTTCGGCTGCAAGAAGGTCTGAATGTCCAACCATAATTTGTAAAAACCGGGGAAGAAAAGGCTCGAAAGCCCGACTATACACCATCAAAAGTGGGAGCGGAGGTGTTCAGCTGCAAGACGGTCTGAATGTCCATCAATAATTGCTAGAAAACATGAAAGAAAATTTTCGAATATCAAACTGCACATGATCATAAGCGGGAGAGGAGGTGTTCAGCTGCAAGAATGTGTGAATGTCTACCCATAATTACTGAAAAATGGGTAAGAAAAGGTGCGAATACCTAACCATACATCATCAAAAGAGGGAGCGGAGGTGTTCCGCTGTAAGACGGTGTGAATGTCCGACCATAGATGGTAAAAGCGGGTAAGAAAAGGTTAAATTACCCGACTGTACACAATCAAAAGAGGGAGCGGAGTTGTTAAGCTAAGAGAAGGTGTGAAAGTCCGACCTTGGTTTGTAAAAAGCGGGTAAGAAAAGGTTCGTATGCCCGAATATACACCATCAAAAGCGGAAGCGGAGTTGTTCGGCTGTGAGTAGGTGTGAATCTCCAACCATAATTGCTGAAAAATGTGTTAGAAAAGGTAAAAATGCCGGTCCATACATAATCACAATCGGGAGAGGTGGTGTTCAGCTGCAAGAAGGTGTGAATGTCCACCCATAATACCTGAAAAGTGGGTAAAAAAAAGGTGCGAATGCCCAACCATACATCATCAAAAGCAGGAGTGCATGTGTTCGGCTACAAGAAGGTGTGAACGTCCAACCAAAGTTTGTAAAAAGCAGTTAAGAAAAGGTTCGAATATGCAACCATACATAATCAAAAGCGGGAGCAGAGCTGTTCGACTGCAAGTAGGTGTGAATGTCAGATCATAATTTGCAAAAAGCTGATGAGAAAGGGTGAGAATGCCCGACTATACACCATCAAATGCGGGAGCGGAGTTGTTCGGCTGTGAGTAGGTGTGAATCTCCGACCATAATTGCTGAAAAATGTGTTAGAAAAGGTAAGAATGCCGGTCCATACATCATCAAAAGCGAGAGAGGTTGTGTTCGGCTGCAAGTAGGTGTGAATGTCCAGCCATAATTACTCACAAACGGGTAAGAAATGGTAGTATTGCCAGACCATATATGATCAAAACAGGGAGCGGAGGTGGTTCAGCAGCAAGAAGGTTTGAATGCCCGACTAAAGTTCAAATATATTAACAAAAGCGGGAGGAGAGGTCTTCGGATGAGAGTGGTTGAAAATTTCCAACCATAATGTATAAAATGCGGTGAAAAAAAGGTGTGATAGAACACTAAAAGGTGGAGCGGAAGTGTTCGGCTGCAAGAAGGTGTGAATGTCCGACTATATTTGGTGAAAAGCAGGTGAAGCAAGGTCTGAATGCCCAACCTTACATCATCAAAAGCGAGATCAGAGGTGTTTGGCTGCAAGAAGGCCATAGTTTGCCAAAAGCGGGTAAGGTGCGAATGTCCGACTAAATATCAACAAAATTTGGGGCGGAGGTCTTCGGATGCAAGTGGGTGTGAATGTCCGACTATATTTGGTGAAAAGCAGGTGAAGCAAGGTCTGAATGCCCAACCTTACATCATCAAAAGCGAGATCAGAGGTGTTTGGCTGCAAGAAGGCCATAGTTTGCCAAAAGCGGGTAAGGTGCGAATGACCGACTAAATATCAACAAAAGTGGGGGCGGAGGTCTTCGGATGCAGGTGGGTGTGAATATCCCACCATACAAGTATGGTGGAGAGGAAGCTGTGAATGGCCGACCATAGTAAAAGGCGGGTGAGAGAAGGTGCGAATGTCAAACCATACATAATCAAAACAGGGAGCGGAGGTGTTCTGCTGTAAGAAGGTGTGAATGTCCAACCATAGTTGGTAAAAAGCGGGTAAGAAAAGGTTAAAATACCCGACTGTACACACTCAATAGCGGGAGCGGAGTTGTTCGGCTACTAAAAGGTGTGAAAGTCCGACCATGGTTTGTAAAAAGCGGGTAAGAAAGGGTGCGAATGCCCGACAATGTATGATCAAAAGAGGGAGTGGAGGTTTTCGGCTGCAAGAAGGTCTGAATGTCCAACCATAATTTGTAAAAACCGGGGAAGAAAAGGCTCGAAAGCCCGACTATACACCATCAAAAGTGGGAGCGGAGGTGTTCAGCTGCAAGACGGTCTGAATGTCCATCAATAATTGCTAGAAAACATGAAAGAAAATTTTCGAATATCAAACTGCACATGATCATAAGCGGGAGAGGAGGTGTTCAGCTGCAAGAAGGTGTGAATGTCTACCCATAATTACTGAAAAATGGGTAAGAAAAGGTGCGAATGCCTAACCATACATCATCAAAAGAGGGAGCGGAGGTGTTCCGCTGTAAGACGGTGTGAATGTCCGACCATAGATGGTAAAAAGCGGGTAAGAAAAGGTTAAATTACCCGACTGTACACAATCAAAAGAGGGAGCGGAGTTGTTCAGCTAAGAGAAGGTGTGAAAGTCCGACCTTGGTTTGTAAAAAGCGGGTAAGAAAAGGTTCGTATGCCCGAATATACACCATCAAAAGCGGAAGCGGAGGTGTTCGGCTGCAAGATATTGTGAACGTCCGACCAAAGTTTGTAAAAAGCAGTTAAGAAAAGGTTCGAATATCTAACCAAACATAATCAAAAGCGGGAGCAGAGCTGTTCGACTGGAAGTAGGTGTGAATGTCAGATCATAATTTGCAAAAAGCTGATGAGAAAGGGTGAGAATGCCCGACTATACACCATCAAATGCGGTAGCGGAGTTGTTTGGCTGTGAGTAGGTGTGAATCTCCAACCATAATTGCTGAAAAATGTGTTAGAAAAGGTAAAAATGCCGGTCCATACATCATCAAAATCGGGAGAGGTGGTGTTCAGCTGCAAGAAGGTCTACATGTCCATCAATAATTGCTAGAAAACATGAAAGAAACTTTTCGAAAATCAAACCGCACATGATCATAAGTGGGATAGGAGGTGTTCAGCTGCAAGGTGTGAATGTCCACCCATAATTCCTGAAAAATGGGCAAAAAAAAGGTGTGAATGCCCAACCATACATCATCAAAAGCAGGAGTGCATGTGTTCGGCTACAAGAAGGTGTGAACGTCCAACCAAAATATGTAAAAAGAAGTTAAGAAAAGGTTCGAATATCCAACCAAACATAATCAAAAGCGGGAGAAGAGCTGTTCGACTGCAAGTAGGTGTGAATGTCAGATCATAATTTGCAAAAAGCTGATGAGAAAGGGTGAGAATGCCCGACTATACATCATCAAATGCGGGAGCGGAGTTGTTCGGCTGTGAGTAGGTGTGAATCTCCGACCATAATTGCTGAAAAATGTGTTAGAAAAGGTAAAAATGCCGGTCCATACATCATCAAAAGCGAGAGGGGTTGTGTTCGGCTGCAAGTAGGTGTGAATGTCCAGCCATAATTACTCACAAACGGGTAAGAAAAGGTAGTATTGCCAGACCATATATGATCAAAACAGGGAGCGGAGGTGGTTCAGCTGCAAGAAGGTTTGAATGTCCGACTAAAGTTCAAATATATTAAAGAAAGCGGGAGGAGAGGTCTTCGGATGAGAGTGGTTGAAAATTTCCGACCATAATGTATAAAATGCGGTGAAAAAAAGGTGTGATAGAACACTAAAAGGTGGAGCGGAAGTGTTCGGCTGCAAGAAGGTGTGAATGTCCGACTATATTTGGTGAAAAGCAGGTGAAGCAAGGTCTGAATGCCAAACCTTACATCATCAAATGCGAGATCAGAGGTGTTTGGCTGCAAGAAGGCCATAGTTTGCCAAAAGCGGGTAAGGTGCGAATGTCCGACTAAATATCAAAAAAATTTGGGGCAGAGGTCTTCGGATGCAAGTGGGTGTGAATATCCAACCATACAAGTATGGTGGAGAGGAAGCTGTGAATAGCCGACCATAGTTTGGAAAAAGCGGGTAAGAAAAGGTTTGAATACCCGAACATACACCATGAAAGAGGGAGCGGAGGTGTTCCGCTGTAAGACGGTGTGAATGTCCGATCATAGTTGGTAAAAAGCGGGTAAGAAAAGGTTAAAATACCCGACTGTACACAATCAAAAGAGGGAGCGGAGTTGTTCAGCTAAGAGAAGGTGTGAAAGTCCGACCATGGTTTGTAAAAAGCGGGTAAGAAAAGGTTCGTATGCCCGAATATACACTATCAAAACCGGACGTGTAGGTGTTCGGCTGCAAGAAGGTGTGAACGTCCGACCAAAGTTTGTAAAAAAGCAGTTAAGAAAAGGTTCGAATATCTAACCAAACATAATCAAAAGCGGGAGCAGAGCTGTTCAACTGCAAGTAGGTGTGAATGTCAGAGAATAATTTGCAAAAAGCTGATGAGAAAGGGTGAGAAATCCCGACTATACACCATCAAATGCGGTAGCGGAGTTGTTCGGCTGTGAGTAGGTGTGATTCTCCAACCATAATTGCTGAAAAATGTGTTAGAAAAGGTAAGAATGCCGGTCCATACATCATCAAAAGCGAGAGAGGTTGTGTTCGGCTGCAAGTAGGTGTGAATGTCCATTAATAATTGCTTTAAAACATGAAAGAAAATTTTCGAATATCAAACCTTACATGATCATTAGCGGGAGAGGAGGTGTTCAGCTGCAAGAAGATGTGAATATCCACCCATAATTACTGAAAAATGGGTAGGAAAAGATGCGAATGTCCAACCATAAATCATCAAAAGCAGGAGTGGAGTTGTTCAGCTACAAGAAGGTATGAAAGTCAAACCATGGTTTGTAAAAAGCGGGTAAGAGAAGGTTCGAATACCCGAATATATACCATCAAAAGCGGAAGCGGGGGTGTTCAGCTACAAGAACGTGTGAACGTCCGACCATAGTTTGTAAAAAGCAGTTAAGAAAAGGTTTGAATATCCAACCGAACATAATCAAAAGAGGGAGCAGAGTTGTTCGACTGCAAGTAGGTGTGAATGTCAGATCATAATTGCTGAAAAATGTGATAGAAAAGACTAGAATGCCGGACAATACATCATCAAAAGCGGGAGAGGTGGTTTTTCGGCTGCAAGTAGGTGTGAATGTCCAGCCATAATTACTCACAAACGGGGGAAGAAAAGGTAGTATTTCCAGACCACACATGATAAAAACAGGGAATGGAGGTGGTTCAGCTGCAAGGTGTGAATGTCTGACTAAAGTTTGTAAAAACCGTGTAAGACAAGGGGCGAATGCCCGACAATGTATGATCAAAAGAGGGAGCGGAGGTTTTCAGCTGCAAGGTCTGAATGTCCAACCATAATTTGTAAAAATCGGGGAAGAAAAGGCTCGAAAGCCCGACTATACACCATCAAAAGCGGGAGCAGAGGTGTTCAGGTGCAAGAAGGTCTGAATGTCCGACCAATAATTACTGAAAAATGGGTAAGAAAAGGTGCGAATGCCAAATCATACATCATCAAAAGCAGGAGCGGATGTGTTCGGCTACAAGAAGGTTTGAATGTCCAACCATAGTAAGTAATAGGTGGGTAAGAAAAGGCTCGAATGCCCAACTATACACCATCAAAAGCGGAAGCGGAGGTGTTCGGCTGCAAGACGGTGTGAACGTCCAACCAAAGTTTGTAAAAAGCATTAAGAAAATGTTCGAATATCCAACCAAACATAATCAAAAGCGGGAGCAGAGCTGTTCGACTGCAAGTAGGTGTGAATATCAGATCATAATTTGCAAAAAGCTGATGAGAAAGGGTGAGAATGCCCGACTATACACTGTCAAATGTGGGAGCGGAGGTGTTCGTCTGTGAGTAGGTGTGAATGTCCGACCATAATTGCTGAAAAATGTGTTAGAAAAGGTAAGAATGCCGGACCATATATCATCAAAAGCGGGAGAGGTTGTGTTCGGCTGCAAGAAGGTGTGAATGTCCAGCCATAATTACTCACAAACCGGTAAGAAAAGGTACTATTGCCAGACCATATATGATCAAAACAGGGAGCGGAGGTGGTTCAGCTGCAAGAAGGTTTGAATGTCCGACTAAAGTTTGTAAAAAGCGGGTAAGACAAGGTGCGAAAGCCCAACCGCACATGATCATAAGTGGATGAGAAGGTGTTCGACTGCAAGTAGGTGTGAATGTAAGATCATAATTTGTAAAAAGCGGGTAAGAAAAGGTAAGAATGCCCAATCATAAATTATCAAAAGCGGCAGCAGAGTTTCGGCTGGTATTTATCAATGTCTAGATAGATTTCAACAAAAAACAACGTTGTACTTTGCAGTAAAAGAAAGTGCAAATCAACAGTTTTAGGAATCCGAGAATAAGCTTATTTTCATGAGTTCTGCACGATTTTGGATTTTATGTATAAAATGAATTTCTTCACGCAAACTAAGTTAACACTGCTTTGTCCTTCATATGTACCCATTTCTACATATATTTCAAGCATAAACTTCCTCATATTACCCTGAATGAGAAAGAGCCACACTTGTGATTAAGCCATACCTCCCTTTTGAGGAGTTCTGCATGATTTGGGATTTTATCTATAAAATTAATTCCTTCACTCAAACTATGTTAAAACGGCTTTTACCTTCATATTTATCAATGTCTCGATAGATTTAAACAAAAAAACAACGTTGTACTTTGCAATAAAAGAAAGAGCAAATCAAAAGTTTTAGGAATCCGAGAATAAGCTTATTTTCATGAGTTCTGCACGATTTCGGATTTTATGTATAAAATGAATTCATTCACTCAAACCAAGTTAAAACTGCTTTTTCCTTCATATTTATCAATGTCTAGATCGACTTCAACAAAGAACAACATTGTATTTTGCAGTAGAAGAAAGAGCAAAACTGAAGGATCAGGAATCCGAGAATAAGCTTCTTTTCATACGTTCTGCATGATTTGGGATTTTATGTATAAAATGAATTCCTTCAATCAAACTAAGTTAACACTGCTTTGTCCTTCATATGTACCCATTTCTACATATATTTCCAGCATAAACTTCCTCATACTACCCTGAATGAGAAAGAACCACACTTGTGATTAAGCCATACGCCCCTTTTGAGGAGTTCTGCATGATTTGGGATTTTATCTATAAAATCAATTCCTTCACTCAAACTATGTTAAAACGGCTTTTACCTTCATATTTATCAATGTCTCGATAGATTTAAACAAAAAAACAACGTTGTACTTTGCAGTAAAAGAAAGAGCCAATCAAAAGTTTTAGGAATCCGAGAATAAGCTTATTTTCATGAGTTCTGCACGATTTCGGATTTTATGTATAAAATGAATTCATTCACTCAAACCAAGTTAAAACTGCCTTTTCCTTCATATTTATCAATGTCTAGATCGACTTCAACAAAGAACAACATTGTATTTTGCAGTAGAAGAAAGAGAATAAGCTTATTTTCTTATGGGCAAGTGGGAACTGCTTCGTCCTTCATATTTATCAATGTGTAGATGGATTTCAACTTCTTCTACTGCAAAGTCCAATGTTTTTCTTTGTAGAAGTCAATCTAGACATTGATGAATATGGAAGGACAAAGCAGTTTTAACTTGGTTTGAGCAAAGCAATTCATTTTATAGCAAAATCCTAAATCGTGCAGAACTCATGAAAGCAGGCTTATACTCGGATTCCTGAAACTTTAGATTTGCTCTTTCTTTTACTGCAAAGTACAATGTTGTTTTTTTGTTTAAATATTTCTAGACATGGTAAATATGAAGGACAAATCAGTTTTAACATAGTTTGAGTGAAGTGATGCATTTTATAAGCAAAATCCCAAATCATGCAGAACTCACGAAATGCTTTTTCTCGCTTTTCACTGCTTTTTACAAACTTTGGTCGGACGTTCACACCTTCTTGCATCCGAACACCTCCGCTTCCGCTTTTGATGATGTATATTCGGGCATTCGAACCTTTTTTTACCCGCTTTTTACAAACCATTGTCGGACTTTCACACCTTCTTGCAGCCGAACACCACCTCTCCCGCTTTTGATGATGTATGGTCCAGTATTCTTACCTTTTCTAACATATTTTTCAGCAATTATGGTTGGACATTCACACCTACTCACAGCTGGACACCTCCGCTCCCGCTTTTGATCATACAATGTCGGGACATCGCTCCTTGTCTTACCAGCTTTTTACAAACTTTAGTCGAACATTCACACCTTCTTGCAGCTGAACACCTCCGCTCCCGCTTTTATTGATGTATAGTCGGGCTTTCGAGCCTTTTCTTACCCGGTTTTTACAAACTATAGTCAGACATTCACACCTTGCAGCTGAACCTCCGCTCCCTGTTTTGATCATGTATGGTCTTGCAATACTACCTTTTCTTCCCCCGTTTGTGAGTAATTATGGCTGGACATTCACACCTACTTGCAGTCGAACAGCTCTGCTCCCGCTTTTGATTATGTTTGGTTGGATATTCGAACCTTTTCTTACCCGCTTTTTACAAACCATGGTCGGACTTTCACACCTTCTTGTAGCCGAACAACTCCGCTCCCGCTATTGATTGTGTACAGTCGGGTATTTTAACCTTTTCTTACCCGCTTTTTACCAACTATGGTCGGACATTCACACCGTCTTACAGCGGAACACCTCTGCTCCCGCTTTTTATGGTGTATAGTCGGGCATTCGAACCTTTTCTTACCTGCTTTTTACAAACTATGGTAGGACATTCAAACCTTCGTGTATCCGAAAACCTCCGCTCTCTCTTTTGATCATACATTGTCGGACATTCGCACCTTTTCTTACCCGCTTTTTACAAACCATGGTCGGACTGTCACACCTTCTTGTAGCCGAACACATCCGCTCCCGCTATTGATTGTGTACAGTCGGGTTTTTTAACCTTTTCTTGCCCGCTTTTTACCAAGTATGGTCAGACATTCACACCTTCGTACAGCGGAACATCTCCGCTCCCTCTTTTGATGGTGTATGTTCGGGTATTCAAACCTTTTCTTACCCGCTTTTTCCAAACTATGGTCGGCTATTCACAGCTTCCTCTCCACCATACTTGTATAGTTGGATATTCACACCCACTTGCATCCGAAAACCTCCGCCCCAAATTTTGTTGATATTTAGTCGGACATTCGCACCTTACCCGCTTTTGGCAAACTATGGCCTTCTTGCAGCCAAACAACTCTGATCTTGCTTTTGATGATGTAAGGTTTGGCATTCAGACCTTGCTTCACCTGCTTTTCACCAAATATAGTCGGACATTCACACCTTCTTGCAGCCGAACACTTCCGCTCCACCTTTTAGTGTTCTATCACACCTTTTTTTTTCACCGCATTTTATACATTATGGTCGGAAATTTTCAACCACTTTCATCCGAAGACCTCTCCTCCCGCTTTTGTTAATATATTTGAACTTTAGTTTGACATTCAAACCTTCTTGCAGCTGAACCACCTCCGCTCCCTGTTTTGATGATATATGGTCTGGCAATACTACCTTTTCTTACCCGTTTGTGAGTAATTATGGCTGGACATTCACACCTACTTGCAGTCGAACACAACCTCTCTCGCTTTTGATGATGTATGGACCGGCATTTTTACCTTTTCTAACACATTTTTCAGCAATTATGGTCGGAGATTCACACCTACTCACAGCCGAACAACTCCGCTCCCGCATTTGATGATGTATAGTCGGGCATTCACACCCTTTCTCATCAGCTTTTTGCAAATTATGATCTGACATTCACACCTACTTGCAGTCGAACAGCTCTGCTCCCGCTTTTGATTATGTTTGGTTGGATATTCGAACCTTTTCTTAACTGCTTTTTACAAACTTTGGTTGGACGTTCACACCTTCTTGTAGCCGAACACTTCCACTCCTGCTTTTGATGATGTATGGTTGGGCATTCACACCTTTTTTTTGCCCATTTTTCAGGAATTATGGGTGGACATTCACACCTCGCAGCTGAACACCTCCTATCCCACTTATGATCATGTGCGGTTTGATTTTCGAAAAGTTTCTTTCATGTTTTCTAGCAATTATTGATGGACATGTAGACCTTCTTGCAGCTGAACACCTCCGCTCCTGCTTTTGATCATACATTGTCAGGCATTCGCACCTTGTCTTACCCACTTTTTACAAACTTTAGTCGAACAGTCACACCTTTTTGCAGCCGAACACCACCTCTACCGCTTTTGATGATGTATGGTCCAGCATTCTTACCTTTTCTAACACATTCTTTAGCAATTATGGTCGGACATTCACACCTACTCAGAGCCGAACACCTCCGCTCCCGCATTTGATGGTCTATAGTCGGGCATTCTACAGCGGAAAAGACTCATTCTTATGTTTGGTTAGATATTCGAACCTTTTCTTAACTGCTTTTTACAAACTTTGGTCGGACGTTCACAATTTCTTGCAGCCGAACACCTCCGCTTCCGCTTTTGATGGTGTATATTCGGGCATACGAACCTTTTCTTACCCGCTTTTTACAAACCAAGGTCGGACTTTCACACCTTCTCTTAGCTGAAAAACTCCGCTCCCTCTTTTGATTGTGTACAGTCGGGTAATTTAACCTTTTCTTACCCGCTTTTTACCATCTATGGTCGGACATTCACACCGTTTTACAGCGGAACACCTCCGCTCCCTCTTTTGATGATGTATGGTTAGGCATTCGCACCTTTTCTTACCCATTTTTCAGTAATTATGGGTAGACATTCACAACTTCTTGCAGCTGAACACCTTCTCTCCCGCTTATGATCATGTGCAGTTTGATATTCGAAAATTTTATTTCATGTTTTCTAGCAATTATTGATGGACATTCAGACCGTCTTGAAGCTGAACACCTCCGCTCCCACTTTTGATGGTGTATAGTCGGGCTTTCGAGCCTTTTCTTCCCCGGTTTTTACAAATTATGGTTGGACATTCAGACCTTCTTGCAGCCGAAAACCTCCACTCCCTCTTTTGATCATACATTGTCGGGCATTCGCACCTTTTCTTACCCGCTTTTTACAAACCATGGTCGGACTTTCACACCTTTTAGTAGCCGAACAACTCCGCTCCCGCTATTGATTGTGTACAGTCGGGTATTTTAACCTTTTCTTACCCGCTTTTTACCAACTATTGTTGGACATTCACACCTTCTTACAGCGGAACACCTCCGCTCCCTCTTTTGATGGTGTATGTTCGGGCACTCGAACCTTTTCTTACCCGCTTTTTACAAACTATGGTCAGACATTCAAACCTTCTTGTAGCCGAACACATCCACTCCTGCTTTTGATGATGGGTATTCAAACCTACTTGTTGCCCGCTTTTCATTAATTATGGGTGGACATACACACCTTGTCGCAGCCAAACACCTCCGCTTCCTGTTTTGATCATGTATGATTGGACATTCACACCTTTTCTCACCCGCTTTTTACTATGGTCGGCCATTCACAGCTTCCTCTCCACCATACCTGTATGGTGGGATATTCACACCCACTTGCATCCGAAGACCTCCGCCCCCACTTTTGTTGATATTTAGTCGGTCATTCGCAGCTTACCCGCTTTTGGCAAACTATGGCCTTCTTTCAGCCAAAAACCTCTGATCTCGTTTTTGATGATGTAAGGTTGAGCATTCAGACCTTGCTTCACCTGCTTTTCACCAAATATAGTCGAACAGTCACACCTTCTTGCAGCCGAACACTTCTGCTCCACCTTTTAGTGTTCTATGGGGTATTCACACCTTTTTTTTCACCTTATTTTATTGATTATGGTTGGAAATTCTCACCCACTCTTATCCGAAGACCTCTCCTCCTGCTTTTGTTAATATATAGTCGGGCATTCAAACCTTTTCTTACCCGCTTTTTACAAATTATGGTCGAACATTCACACCTACTTGCAGCCGAACACCTCCGCTCCCGCTTTTGATAGTGTATAGTCGGGCTTTCGAGCCTTTTCTTCCCCGGTTTATACAAATTATGGTTGTACATTCAGACCTTGCAGCCGAAAACCTCCGCTCCCTCATTTGATCATACATTGTCAGGCATTCGCACCTTGTCTTACCCGCTTTTTATAAACTTTAGTCAGACATTCACACCTTGCAGCTGAACCACCTCCGCTCCCTGTTTTGATAATGTATGGTCTGGCAATACTACCTTTTCTTACCGGTTTGTGAGTAATTATGGCTGGACATTCACACCTACTTGCAGCCGAACACCACTTTTCACACTTTTGATGATGTATGGTCCAGGATTCTAGTCTTTTCTAACACATTTTTCAGCAATTATGGTTTGATATTCACACCTACTCACAGCCGAACACTTCCGCTCCCGCATTTGATGGTGTATAGTCGGGCATTCTCACCCTTTCTCATCAGCTTTTTGCAAATTATGATCTGACATTCACACCTACTTGCAGTCGAACAGCTCTGCTCCCGCTTTTGATTATGTTTGGTTGGATATTCGAAACTTTTCTTCACTGCTTTTTACAAACTTTGGTCGGACGTTCACACCTTCTTGCAGCCGAACACCTCCGCTTCTGCTTTTGATGGTATATATTCGGGCATTCGAACCTTTTCTTACCCGCTTTTTACAAACCATGGTCGGACTTTCACACCTTCTTGTAGCCGAACAACTCCGCTCCCTCTTTTGATGGTGTATATTCGGGCATTCGAACCTTTTCTTACCCGCATTTTACGAACTATGGTCGGACATTCAAACCTTCTTTTAGCCGAACACATCCACTCCTGCTTTTGATGATGTATGGTTGAGCATTCGCACCTTTTCTTACCCATTTTTTACAAACTATGGTCGGACATTCACACCTTCTTGCAGCTGAACACCTCCTCTCCCGCTTATGATGATGTGTGGTTTGATATTCGAAAATTTTCTTTCATGTTTTCTAGCAATTATTGATGGACATTCAGACCTTCTTGCAGCTGAACACCTCCGCTCCCGCTTTTGATGATGTATAGTCGGGCTTTCGAGCCTTTTCTTCCCCGGTTTTTAGAAAATTATTGTTGGACATTCAGACCTTCTTGCAGCCGAAAACCTCCGCTCCCTCTTTTGATCATACATTGTCGGGCATTCGCACCTTCTCTTACCCGCTTTTTACAAACCAGGGTCGGACTTTCACACCTTTTAGTAGCCGAACAACTCCGCTCCCGCTATTGATTGTGTACAGTCGGGTATTTTCAACTTTTCTTACCCGCTTTTTACCAACTATGGTCAGACATTCACACCTTCTTACAGTGGAACACCTCCGCTCCCTCTTTTGATGGTGTATGTTCGGGCATTCGAACCTTTTCTTACCCGCTTTTTACAAACTATGGTCGGACATTAAAACCTTCTTGTAGCCGAACACATCCACTCCTGCTTTTGATGATGTATGGTTGGGCATTCGTACCTTTTCTTACCCATTTTGCAGTAATTATGGGTGGACATTCACACCTTTTTGCATTTTAACACCTCCTCTCCCGCTTATGATCATGTGCGGTTTGATATTCGAAAATTCTCTTCCATGTTTTCTAGCAATTATTGATGGACATTCATACCTTCTTGCAGCTGAACACCTCCGCTCCAGCTGTTGATGGTGTATAGTCGGGCTTTCGAGCCTTTTCTTCCCCGATTTTTACAAATTATGGATGGACATTCAGACCTTCTTTCAGCCGAAAACCTCCGCTCCCTCTTTTGATCATACATTGTCGGGCATTCGCACCTTTTCTTACCCGCTTTTTACAATTCATGGTCGGACTTTCACACCTTTTAGTAGCGGAACAACTCTGCTCCCGCTATTGATTGTGTACAATAGGGTATTTTAACCTTTTCTTACCTGCTTTTTGCCAATTATGGTTGGACATTCACACCTTCTTACAGCGGAACACCTCCGCTCCCTCCTTTGATGGTGTATGTTCGGGCATTCGAACCTTTTCTTACCCGCTTTTTACAAACTATGGTCAGACATTCAAACCTTCTTGTAGCCGAACACATCCACTCCTGCTTTTGATGATGGGTATTCAAACCTACTTGTTGCCCGCTTTTCATTAATTATGGGTGGACATACACACCTTGTCGCAGCCAAACACCTCCGCTCCCTGTGAGGATCATGTATGGTTGAGCATTCGTACCTTTTCTTACCCATTTTGCAGTAATTATGGGTGGACATTCACACCTTCTTGCATTTGAACACCTCCTCTCCCGCTTATGATCATGTGCGGTTTGATATTCGAAAATTCTCTTCCATGTTTTCTAGCAATTATTGATGGACATTCAGACCTTCTTGCAGCTGAACACGTCCGCTCCAGCTGTTGATGGTGTATAGTCGGGCTTTCGAGCCTTTTCTTCCCAGATTTTTACAAAATATGGATGGACATTTAGACGTTGTTTCAGCCGAAAACCTCCTTACATTGATCAAAAGATCATACATTGTCGGGCATTCGCACCTTTTCTTACCCGCTTTTTACAAACCATGGTCGGACTTTCACACCTTTTAGTAGTGGAACAACTCTGCTCCCGCTATTGATTGTGTACAATCGGGTATTTTAACCTTTTCTTACCTGCTTTTTGCCAACTATGGTCGGACATTCACACCTTCTTACAGCGGAACACCTCCGCTCCCTCCTTTGATGGTGTATGTTCGGGCATTCGAACCTTTTCTTACACGCTTTTTACAAACTATGGTCAGACATTCACACCTTCTTGCAGCCGAACACTTCCGCTCTACCTTTTAGTGTTCTATGGGGTATTCACACCTTTTTTTTCACCGCATTTTATAGATTATGGTTGTAAATTCTCACCCACTCTTATCCGAAGACCTCTCCTCCTGCTTTGGTTAATATATAGTCGGGCATTCGAACCTTTTCTTACCCGCTTTTTACAAATTATGGTCGAACATTCACACCTACTTGCAGCCGAACACCTCCGCTCTCGCTTTTGATGGTGTATAGTCGGGCTTTCGAGCCTTTTCTTCCCCGGTTTTTACAAATTATGGTTGGACATTCAGACCTTGCAGCCGAAAACCTCCGCTCCCTCTTTTGATCATACATTGTCAGGCATTCGCACCTACTTGCAGCCGAATACTTCCGCTCCACCTTTTAGTGATGTATGGTTGGCATTTGCACCTTTTCTTACCCTTTCTTACCCTACTGATTGCTTAAGATTAAGTTGTTTTTTCTCAAACTACAACATTTTTTTAATTGTTGAAACTTGATTTGAAGTGGATAAATAAGGAGGACAAACAGTTTTAAGTCAGGCTGATAGAAGGAATTAATTTTATAGCAAAATCTGTATTTCGTCATATGTCGAGAGATGCTTATTGCTGAAGAAGTTCTTTCTCATTCTACAAAGTACAACGTTGTTTATCGTTGAAACTTGATTAGACATGAATAAATATGAAGGACAAAGCAGTCTTAACTTGGTTAGAGTTAAGGAATTCGTTTTATAGGAGAATCCGAATTCGTGCATAACTCGTAAAATAGAGCTTATTTTCGGATTCCTGAAGAATGAGTCTGGTTCTTTCTCATAATACAAAGTTTGTTGTTTATTGTTGAAACTTCATCAGAAGTGAAGAAATAAATGAATGCCTATCAACAAATGTGGGATCTAAACTCTAGTGCTTCCTCTAAAATAATTTCCTTTCTCAATTCAGAAATGTGTGTGTGTAAGTCACAACACCCGTGACACCAAAACGGCTTTCTTTTCTCTCTTTTCTCTACACTCTGCACTGTGAGCACACACACCAAATCAGAAAGGCTTTTTTCTCTCTTTTCTACATTATGGACTGTGGGGACACAAAACCGCTCTCTCTTTTTTTTTTTGATTGTGTGCCAGGGCGTTGTCTCACGTATTAGATTATGCTTACGATACGAATGGGTTTATCAGTCACATCAGAATCCATACATACTGATACTCCCGTAATAAAATGGTCGGATCTTATCAAACACACTTTGTTTCTTGTGACAATCAAGTCAGCGAAACAGCGTATACACGTCAAGACACTGAATCAAGTTTGCCACAAGAACTCATAAGTTTGGCAGTATTGCTCTGCCGTCAGCAATCATACACCCATTTTATTTTCGTGAGACATGTGCAGGCACCTGTTCATCTACTGTTCTATCACTATGAATTAGTTTATCTATTATCAATAAGGATACTTCTACAACTACTATCAAAGTATGTCCAGACTTCTTATGTTGTCAGTTGCTATATATGAATAAGTGGGTAGCTACTGACAAGCATTAAGCATGTCACACAGCCCAAACATATAACATTTCAGGACACACCACACAGTTAACAACCACAGTGAAGTGTCAAAGCCCAAACATGTAACATTCAACAGGACACTTACACAACACATTCAAATCAAACAGTCAGACAACATACAAGAACATATACCCCAGCCGGCATTGCTCCCTGCCTATTTTCCTACAGCTCACTATGTGTGCGCACACCTTTATTCACAAACTCTTCAACTTATACTCTTTTACCAAAGCTGCTACAGCTCGATTGGCCGAATACCCTTAGATCCTATTGCGGTGAATTTGACATCTGCCTTACATGTAACAGATTAGCGGTTTAGCAGTTTTAATTTAGTTTGAGTGAAGGAATTCATTTTATAGCAAAATCCGAAATCGTGAAGAACTCATGAAAGTAAGCTTATTCTCGGATTCCCGAAACTTTAGATTTGCTCTTTCTTTTACTGCAAAGTACAACGTTGTTTTTTTTTTTGTTTAAATCTTTCTAGACATGGTAAATATGAAGGACAAAGCAGTTTTAACATAGTTTGAGTGAAGGAATTCATTTTATAGATAAAATCCCAAGAGTCTGCTGAGAAAAGAGAGTGAATGCGAAGTAGACTTTAACACGGCTCTGGGAGCGAGCCGAGTGTGGGCTAACCGGGAGAATTGCTTGAAAGAAACGCGACACCGAATGAGCGGTCAGAACAAAGCCTCAATACGGTGTTCCCGTGGTGTTTTTGTTGCTGCCTTGTCGATTGCACAGGGGCAAGCGTTTCAACCAAGCAACGCTCACCATGGGGAAGGTGGCTATGGCAACTAGCCTGATGCCCTGCTCCCGCAGTGACGGATAATCGTACTCTGGTTTCTCTTCATAACATACAAGTCTTTCGCCTTTTACTAAAGACTTTCGTGGAGAGCAGCACTAATGAGTTGTTTCTATTTTTGGCAGGCTTTACCTTTGCGGGTGAAGCCCTTTCTGTCTGTGCAAAAGAAATCTTGTTACTGTGCAGAGTGACTTCTCTGAGTAGAGTCGCCTTACTTGTTGCGATTGTGCCGATGTTCGAAGCTGGAGTGCAAAGTTGTTGCTTGAATGGTGCTTGCTGGAGCATGCGGGAGTGCAAAGTTATACCATTTAAAAGGGCTGAAGAGTGCTCAGTGCAGCGGGTGGGCGGAGGTGCAACGTGACACTCTGGCCACCTATGGCCATAAAAAGAACACTGCTACAAGTGCGCATTGTGCCAGCAAGGGCCCTCGGACCTGAAACAGTGGACAGTTATCGCTTCTCGGCCTTTTTGGCTAAGATCAAGTGTAGTATCTGTTCTTATCAGTTTAATATGTCCTCTATACGAGGACTACATATTAAATGGATTTTTAAGAATAGGAGTTGAAAAAGAAGCTTTGCTCCGTTCACTCCAAGCATCCACCCAGTACTGCAGTGCCGCTGGGAACGGTGCGCTCTTCTCTGCTCTTGTGAAAAAGCAAACAGCGGTGCAGGATGGAAGTTTCAGGGAGCCCAAGATTAAACTTTCTTTTAATCTGCTGAGAAAAGAGAGTGAATGCGAAGTAGACTTTAACACAGCTCTGGGAGCGAGCCGAGTGTGGGCTAACCGGGAGAATTGCTTGAAAGAAACGCGACACCGAATGAGTGGTCAGAACAAAGCCTCAATACGGTGTTCCCGTGGTGTTTGTGGCTGCCTTGTCTTTTGCACAGAGTAAAAGACAAGGCAGCCATCGAATAGGGCCCGATTGTTCCTACTTGGTCAGCCGAGGAGCAAGGGGGGGGGGAGCAAGCGTCTCAACCAAGCAAATCTCACCAAGTAGGAACAATCGGGCCCTATTCGATGGCTGCAACACCTGAAAGAGATATTGATGCGAGACCCGATCAAAAGCTTTTTCAAAGTCTAAATTTAAGATGACAAGCCGGGTGTTTCTGTCTCTAAGTAATCAATGATGTCTCGAATCAGTACGAGGCTGTCGGTGAGTTGTCTCTCTGAGATGGCACAAGACTGGTCTGGGTGAATTACCTCCTCTAAAACAGAGGACATCCGTGTCGTTAAAACCTTGCTAAAAAGTTTACAGTCAAAGTTTAAAAGTGTGATGGGCCTCCAATTCTTTAGGTCAGTCTTATCATTTTTATCAGAAGTGAAGAAATAAATGAATGCCTATCAACAAATGTGGGATCTAAACTCTAGTGCTTCCTCTAAAATAATTTCCTTTCTCAATTTAGAAATGTGTTAGAAAAGGTAAAAATGCCGGTCCATACATAATCAAAATCGGGAGAGGTGGTGTTCAGCTGCAAGAAGGTCTAAATGTCCATCAATAATTGCTAGAAAACATGAAAGAAACTTTTCGAAAATCAAACCGCACATGATCATAAGTGGGATAGGAGGTGTTCAGCTGCAAGGTGTGAATGTCCACCCATAATTCCTGAAAAATGGGCAAAAAAAAGGTGTGAATGCCCAACCATACATCATCAAAAGCAGGAGTGGAAGTGTTCGGCTACAAGAAGGTGTGAACGTCCAACAAAAATATGTAAAAAGCAGTTAAGAAAAGGTTCGAATATCCAACCAAACATAATCAAAAGCGGGAGCAGAGCTTTTCGACTGCAAGTAGGTGTGAATGTCAGATCATAATTTGCAAAAAGCTGATGAGAAAGGGTGAGAATGTAGTATTGCCAGACCATATATGATCAAAACAGGGAGCGGAGGTGGTTCAGCTGCAAGAAGGTTTGAATGTCCGACTAAAGTTCAAATATATTAAAGAAAGCGGGAGGAGAGGTCTTCGGATGAGAGTGGTTGAAAATTTCCGACCATAATGTATAAAATGCGGTGAAAAAAAGGTGTGATAGAACACTAAAAGGTGGAGCGGAAGTGTTCGGCTGCAAGAAGGTGTGAATGTCCGACTATATTTGGTGAAAAGCAGGTGAAGCAAGGTCTGAATGCCAAACCTTACATCATCAAATGCGAGATCAGAGGTGTTTGGCTGCAAGAAGGCCATAGTTTGCCAAAAGCGGGTAAGGTGCGAATGTCCGACTAAATATCAAAAAAATTTGGGGCAGAGGTCTTCGATTGCAAGTGGGTGTGAATATCCAACCATACAAGTATGGTGGAGAGGAAGCTGTGAATAGCCGACCATAGTTTGGAAAAAGCGGGTAAGAAAAGGTTTGAATACCCAAACATACACCATCAAAAGAGGGAGCGGAGGTGTTCCGCTGTACGAAGGTGTGAATGTCCGACCATAGTTGGTAAAAGGCGGGTAAGAAAAGGTTAAAATACCCGACTGTACACAATCAATAGCGGGAGCGGATGTGTTCGGCTACAAGAAGGTGTGAAAGTCCGACCATGGTTTGTAAAAAGCGGGTAAGAAAAGGTGCGAATGTCCGTTAATGTATGATCAAAAGAGAGAGCGGAGGTTTTCGGATACAAGAAGGTTTGAATGTCCCACCATAGTTTGTAAAAAGCGGGTAAGAAAAGGTTCGAATGCCCGACTATACACCATCAAAAGCGGGAGCAGAGGTGTTCCGCTGTAAGACGGTGTGAATGTCTGACCATAGTTGGTAAAAAGCGGGTAAGAAAAGGTTAAAATACCCGACTGTACACAATCAATAGCAGGAGTGGAGTTGTTCGGCTACAAGAAGGTGTGAAAGTCCGACCATGGTTTGTAAAAACCGGGAAGAAAAGGCTCGAAAGCCCGACTATACACCATCAAAAAGAAGGTTTGAATGTCCATCAATAATTGCTTTAAAACAAGAAATTAAATTTTCGAATATCAAACCGTACATGATCATAAGCGGGAGAGGAGGTGTTCCGCTGTAAGACGGTGTGAATGTCCGACCATAGTTGGTAAAAAGCGGGTAAGAAAAGGTTAAAATACCCGACTGTACACAATCAATAGCGGGAGCGGAGTTGTTCGGCTACTAAAAGGTGTGAAAGTCCGACCCTGGTTTGTAAAAAGCGGGTAAGAAAAGGTTCGAATGCCCAAACATACACCATCAAAAGAGGGAGCGGAGGTGTTCCGCTGTAAGACGGTGTGAATGTCCGATCATAGTTGGTAAAAAGCGGGTAAGAAAAGGTTAAAATACCCGACTGTACACAATCAAAAGAGGGAGCGGAGTTGTTCAGCTAAGAGAAGGTGTGAAAGTCCGACCATCGTTTGTAAAAAGCGGGTAAGAAAAGGTTCGTATGCCCGAATATACACTATCAAAACCGGAAGTGTAGGTGTTCGGCTGCAAGAAGGTGTGAACGTCCGACCAAAGTTTGTAAAAAAGCAGTTAAGAAAAGGTTCCCCCACAGAGCACAGAACCCAGGAAGCCCACCGCAGGGGCAACCACGCATCCACCCAGAAGACTGCAGAGGAAGCCCCCGGAAAGAGCCCCCATAAGCATAGGGCAGAGGCCCTCCGGGAGCCAGGGGCAACAGCCCACCGACGTCGCCAGGCCCCAGCCGCCCAGACATGGGCCGTGCATTGGATCCGGGCCCCAGGAGCCCGAGCGCCCCCAAACCCCCCGGCAGAGGCCCCACCCAATACCCAGGAGGGCCAAGCGCCCCAGACAGCCACACAGTGGGTCAGTGCCTGCCCCAGCACCCCTGGCCAAGTGCCCTGGGAGTCAAGACGTGCCCACAGGTGGGTGAAGTCGCGAGCAGCGGAGAGAGGCCACGCCGCCCCCCCCATCGGGAGAAGCACAGGCAGGCCAGGCGACAGCAAGTCCAAGATCCAGGCCCAATCATTACCACACACACTTTCATGTCCCATACATCTACACGTCCTCCCTCCCTCGACTCCGCTGGGGTGTAGTGCAGCGGGCACACCAGGGGGCCAGCAGCCCCCCAGCCACCACAGACCCCAAACCAGCAGAACAATTAATTAATCCTCCTGGCCCCTCCCGCCCCGAGCAGCAACCAGGAAGCAGGGGTGTGCGAAGAAGACCCCTCCCCTCACCCTTCTGGCTCTTCAATATTTTCTAATAGTGAGCAATTAAAATTGAGGGGCAGCCAAACTTGTAGAACTGGGAGCGTGGCCCTCTGGGCAGCCTACATACCCAAAGAGCCCCGCCCACCAGATGCCACTCAGTGTAACCACCCCCCAAGACCTAATGTGTGTGTGTGAGTGTGTTTGATAAGTAGTAATGTCTAAGGTGTAATTAAAACAGGGGTGGGAACTGCAGAGTGCAACTACTGCAGAGTCCACTACACCCCACCGAACACACACGCCCCCAAAACCCTTCATGTGTGAGTGTGTGCTGTGTACAGGAGCCAGAAGGGAGAGGGGTATGGGGATATACACTGGGGGCAGCCAGGGACTGGCTGCAATAGGCATCCCCGCTACCAGGGAGCCAACACAGGACAGGAGGGCCTGATGTCCACCAGGCCAGGGGCCTGCAGCGACCATATTCTGGGAGCTACTGTACCCCCAGAAGGTACCCATACCGCCCCACCCCACTCAACCCAACCCCACTCCGGAGGACCTCTACAAAAAACAAACAAACAACAACAAAAAACAAACAAACAAACCACCCGGTCACACCAGTCGCAGCAGCCCGGGCCTGAGACCCAACATCACCCAGGCCCCCCCAGGCCCCCCCTCAACAGGTGCGCTCTTGTGAAAAAGCAAACAGCGGCAGCAACAAAAACACAACGGGAACACCGTATTGAGGCTTTGTTCTGACCGCTCATTTGGTATGGCGTTTCTTTCAAGCAATTCTCCCGGTTAGCCCGCACTCGGCTCGCTCCCAGAGCTGTGTTAAAGTCTACTTCGCATTCACTCTCTTTTCTCAGCAGACTAAAAGAAAGTTTCATCTTGGGCTCCCTGAAACTTGCATCCTGCACCGCTGTTTGCTTTTTCACAAGAGCAGAGAAGAGCGCACCGTTCCCAGCGGCACTGCAGTACTGGGTCGATGCTTGGAGTGAACGGAGCAAGCTTCTTTTTCAACTCCTATTCTTAAAAATCCATTCAATATGTAGTCCTCGTATAGAGGACATATTAAACTGATAAGAACAGATACTACACTTGATCTTAGCCAAAAGGCCGAGAAGCGATAACTGTCCACTGTTTCAGGTCCGAGGGCCCTTGCTGGCACAATGCGCACTTGTAGCAGTGTTCTTTTTATGGCCATAGGTGGCCAGAGTGTCACGTTGCACCTCCGCCCACCCGCTGCACTGAGCACTCTTCAGCCCTTTTAAATGGTATAACTTTGCACTCCCGCATGCTCCAGCAAGCACCATTCAAGCAACAACTTTGCACTCCAGCTTCGAACATCGGCACAATCGCAACAAGTAAGGCGACTCTACTCAGAGAAGTCACTCTGCACAGTAACAAGATTTCTTTTGCACAGACAGAAAGGGCTTCACCCGCAAAGGTAAAGCCTGCCAAAAATAGAAACAACTCATTAGTGCTGCTCTCCACGAAAGTCTTTAGTAAAAGGCGAAAGACTTGTATGTTATGAAGAGAAACCAGAGTACGATTATCCGTCACTGCGGGAGCAGGGCATCAGGCTAGTTGCCATAGCCACCTTCCCCATGGTGAGCGTTGCTTGGTTGAAACGCTTGCCCCTGTGCAATCGACAAGGCAGCAACAAAAACACCACGGGAACACCGTATTGAGGCTTTGTTCTGACCTCTCATTCGGTGTCGCGTTTCTTTCAAGCAATTCTCCCGGTTAGCCCACACTCGGCTCGCTCCCAGAGCCGTGTTAAAGTCTACTTCGCATTCACTCTCTTTTCTCAGCAGACTCTTGGGATTTTATCTATAAAATGAATTCCTTCACTCAAACTATGTTAAAACTGCTTTGTCCTTCATATTTACCATGTCTAGAAAGATTTAAACAAAAAAAAAACAACGTTGTACTTTGAAGTAAAAGAAAGAGCAAATCTAAAGTTTCAGGAATCCGAGAATAAGCTTACTTTCATGAGTTCTTCACGATTTCGGATTTTGCTATAAAATGAATTCCTTCACTCAAACTAAATTAAAACTGCTAAACCGCTAATCTGTTACATGTAAGGCAGATGTCAAATTCACCGAAATAGGATCAAAGGGTATTCGGCCAATCGAGCTGTAAAAGCTTTGGTAAAAGAGTATAAGTTGAAGAGTTTGTGAATAAAGGTGTGCGCACACATAGTGTGCTGTACGAAAATAGGCAGGGAGCAATGCCGGCTGGGGTATATGTTCTTGTATGTTGTCTGACTGTTTGATTTGAATGTGTTGTGTAAGTGTCCTGTTGAATGTTACATGTTTGGGCTTTGACACGCTTCACTGTGGTTGTTAACTGTGTGGTGTGTCCTGAAATGTTATATGTTTGGGCTGTGTGACATGCTTAATGCTTGTCAGTAGCTACCCACTTATTCATATATAGCAACTGACAACATAAGAAGTCCGGACATACTTTGATAGTAGTTGTAGAAGTATCCTTATTGATAATAGATAAACTAATTCATAGTGATAGAACAGTAGATGAACAGGTGCCTGCACATGTCTCACGAAAATAAAATGGGTGTATGATTGCTGACGGCAGAGCAATACTGCCAAACTTATGAGTTCTTGTGGCAAACTTGATTCAGTGTCTTGACGTGTATACGCTGTTTCGCTGACTTGATTGTCACAAGAAACAAAATGTGTTTGATAAGATCCGACCATTTTATTACGGGAGGATCAGTATGTATGGATTCTGATGTGACTGATAAACCCATTCGTATCGTAAGCATAATCTAATACGTGAGACAACGCCCTGGCACACAATCAAAAAAAAAAAGAGAGAGCGGTTTTGTGTCCCCACAGTCCATAATGTAGAAAAGAGAGAAAAAAGCCTTTCTGATTTGGTGTGTGTGCTCACAGTGCAGAGTGTAGAGAAAAGAGAGAAAAGAAAGCCGTTTTGGTGTCACGGGTGTTGTGACTTACACACACACATTTCTGAATTGAGAAAGGAAATTATTTTAGAGGAAGCACTAGAGTTTAGATCCCACATTTGTTGATAGGCATTCATTTATTTCTTCACTTCTGATGAAGTTTCAACAATAAACAACAAACTTTGTAGAATGAGAAAGAACTTCTTCAGCAATAAGCATCTCTCGACATATGACGAAATACAGATTTTGCTATAAAATTAATTCCTTCTATCAGCCTGACTTAAAACTGTTTGTCCTCCTTATTTATCCACTTCAAATCAAGTTTCAACAATTAAAAAAATGTTGTAGTTTGAGAAAAAACAACTTCATCTTAAGCAATCAGTAGGGTAAGAAAGGGTAAGAAAAGGTGCAAATGCCAACCATACATCACTAAAAGGTGGAGCGGAAGTATTCGGCTGCAAGTAGGTGCGAATGCCTGACAATGTATGATCAAAAGAGGGAGCGGAGGTTTTCGGCTGCAAGGTCTGAATGTCCAACCATAATTTGTAAAAACCGGGGAAGAAAAGGCTCGAATGCCCTGCTATATATTAACCAAAGCAGGAGGAGAGGTCTTCGGATACGAGTGGGTGAGAATTTACAACCATAATCTATAAAATGTGGTGAAAAAAAAGGTGTGAATACCCCATAGAACACTAAAAGGTAGAGCGGAAGTGTTCGGCTGCAAGAAGGTGTGAATGTCTGACCATAGTTTGTAAAAAGCGGGTAAGAAAAGGTTCGAATGCCCGAACATACACCATCAAAGGAGGGAGCGGAGGTGTTCCGCTGTAAGAAGGTGTGAATGTCCGACCATAGTTGGCAAAAAGCAGGTAAGAAAAGGTTAAAATACCCGATTGTACACAATCAATAGCGGGAGCAGAGTTGTTCCGCTACTAAAAGGTGTGAAAGTCCGACCATGGTTTGTAAAAAGCGGGTAAGAAAAGGTGTGAATGCCCGACAATGTATGATCAAAAGAGGGAGAGGAGGTTTTCGGCTGAAACAAGGTCTGAATGTCCATCCATATTTTGTAAAAATCTGGGAAGAAAAGGCTCAAAAGCCCGACTATACACCATCAACAGCTGGAGCGGAGGTGTTCAGCTGCAAGAAGGTCTGAATGTCCATCAATAATTGCTAGAAAACATGGAAGAGAATTTTCGAATATCAAACCGCACATGATCATAAGCGGGAGAGGAGGTGTTCAAATGCAAGAAGGTGTGAATGTCCACCCATAATTACTGCAAAATGGGTAAGAAAAGGTACGAATGCCCAACCATACATGATCCTAACAGGGAGCGGAGGTGTTTGGCTGCGACAAGGTGTGTATGTACACCCATAATTAATGAAAAGCGGGCAACAAGTAGGTTTGAATATCCATCATCAAAAGCAGGAGTGGATGTGTTCGGCTACAAGAAGGTTTGAATGTCTGACCATAGTTTGTAAAAAGCGGGTAAGAAAAGGTTCGAATGCCCGAACATACACCATCAAAGGAGGGAGCGGAGGTGTTCCGCTGTAAGAAGGTGTGAATGTCCAACCATAATTGGCAAAAAGCAGGTAAGAAAAGGTTAAAATACCCTATTGTACACAATCAATAGCGGGAGCAGAGTTGTTCCGCTACTAAAAGGTGTGAAAGTCCGACCATGAATTGTAAAAAGCGGGTAAGAAAAGGTGCGAATGCCCGACAATGTATGATCAAAAAAGGGAGCGGAGGTTTTCGGCTGAAAGAAGGTCTGAATGTCCATCCATAATTTGTAAAAATCGGGGAAGAAAAGGCTCGAAAGCCCGACTATACACCATCAACAGCTGGAGCGGAGGTGTTCAGCTGCAAGAAGGTCTGAATGTCCATCAATAATTGCTAGAAAACATGGAAGAGAATTTTCGAATATCAAACCGCACATGATCATAAGCGGGAGAGGAGGTGTTAAAATGCAAAAAGGTGTGAATGTCCACCCATAATTACTGCAAAATGGGTAAGAAAAGGTACGAATGCCCAACCATACATCATCAAAAGCAGGAGTGGATGTGTTCGGCTACAAGAAGGTTTTAATGTCCGACCATAGTTTGTAAAAAACGGGTAAGAAAAGGTTCGAATGCCCGAACATACACCATCAAAAGAGGGAGCGGAGGTGTTCCACTGTAAGAAGGTGTGAATGTCTGACCATAGTTGGTAAAAAGCGGGTAAGAAAAGGTGAAAATACCCGACTGTACACAATCAATAGCGGGAGCGGAGTTGTTCGGCTACTAAAAGGTGTGAAAGTCCGACCCTGGTTTGTAAAAAGCGGGTAAGAGAAGGTGCGAATGCCCGACATTGTATGATCAAAAGAGGGAGCGGAGGTTTTCGGCTGCAAGAAGGTCTGAATGTCCAACAATAATTTTGTAAAAACCGGGGAAGAAAAGGCTCGAAAGCCCGACTATACATCATCAAAAGCGGGAGCGGAGGTGTTCAGCTGCAAGAAGGTCTGAATGTCCATCAATAATTGCTAGAAAAAATGAAAGAAAATTTTCGAATATCAAACCACACATCATCATAAGCGGGAGAGGAGGTGTTCAGCTGCAAGAAGGTGTGAATGTCCGACCATAGTTTGTAAAAAATGGGTAAGAAAAGGTGCGAATGCTCAACCATACATCATCAAAAGCAGGAGTGGATGTGTTCGGCTAAAAGAAGGTTTGAATGTCCGACCATAGTTCGTAAAATGCGGGTAAGAAAAGGTTCGAATGCCCGAATATATACCATCAAAAGCGGAAGCGGAGGTGTTCGGCTGCAAGAAGGTGTGAATGTCCGACCAAAGTTTGTAAAAAGCAGTGAAGAAAAGTTTCGAATATCCAACCAAACATAATCAAAAGCGGGAGCGGAAGTGTTCGGCTGTGAGTAGGTGTGAATGTCAAACCATAATTGCTGAAAAATGTGTTAGAACAGACTAGAATGCCGAACCATACATCATCAAAAGCGGGAAAAGTGGTGTTCGGCTGCAAGTAGGTGTGAATGTCCAGCCATAATTACTCACAAACCGGTAAGAAAAGGTAGTATTGCCACACCATACATTATCAAAACAGGGAGCGGAGGTGGTTCAGCTGCAAGGTGTGAATGTCTGACTAAAGTTTATAAAAAGCGGGTAAGACAAGGTGCGAATGCCTGACAATTTATGATCAAATGAGGGAGCGGAGGTTTTCGGCTGCAAGGTCTGAATGTACAACCATAATTTGTAAAAACCGGGGAAGAAAAGGCTCGAAAGCCCGACTATACACCATCAAAAGCGGGAGCGGAGGTGTTCGGCTGCAAGTAGGTGTGAATGTTCGACCATAATTTGTAAAAAGCGGGTAAGAAAAGGTTTGAATGCCCGACTATATATTAACAAAAGCAGGAGGAGAGGTCTTCGGATAAGAGTGGGGGAGAATTTCCAACCATAATCAATAAAATGCGGTGAAAAAAAAGGTGTGAATACCCCATAGAACACTAAAAGGTGGAGCAGAAGTGTTCGGCTGCAAGAAGGTGTGACTGTTCGACTATATTTGGTGAAAAGCAGGTGAAGCAAGGTCTGAATGCCCAACCTTACATCATCAAAAACGAGATCAGAGGTGTTTGGCTGCAAGAAGGCCATAGTTTGCCAAAAGCGGGTAAGCTGCGAATGACCGACTAAATATCAACAAAAGTGGGGGCGGAGGTCTTCGGATGCAAGTGGGTGTGAATATCCCACCATACAAGTATGGTGGAGAGGAAGCTGTGAATAGCCGACCATAGTAAAAAGCGGGTGAGAAAAGGTGCGAATGTCCAATCATACATGATCAAAACAGGGAGCGGAGGTGTTTGGCTGCGACAAGGTGTGTATGTCCACCCATAATTAATGAAAAGCGGGCAACAAGTAGGTTTGAATACCCATCATCAAAAGCAGGAGTGGATGTGTTCAGCTACAAGAAGGTTTGAATGTCTGACCATAGTTTGTAAAAAGCGGGTAAGAAAAGGTTCGAATGCCCGAACATACACCATCAAAAGAGGGAGCGGAGGTGTTCCGCTGTAAGACGGTGTGAATGTCCAACAATAGTTGGTAAAAAGCGGGTAAGAAAAGGTTAAAATACCCGACTGTACACAATCAATAGCGGGAGCGGAGTTGTTCGGCTACAAGAAGGTGTGAAAGTCCAACCATGGTTTGTAAAAAGCGGGTAAGAAAAGGTGCGAATGCCCGACAATGTATGATCAAAAGAGGGAGTGGAGGTTTTCGGCTGCAAGAAGGTCTGAATGTCCAACCATAATTTGTAAAAACCGGGGAAGAAAAGGCTCGAAAGCCCGACTATACACCATCAAAAGTGGGAGCGGAGGTGTTCAGCTTCAAGACGGTGTTCAGCTTCAAGACGGTCTGAATGTCCATCAATAATTGCTAGAAAACATGAAAGAAAATTTTCGAATATCAAACTGCACATGATCATAAGCAGGAGAGGAGGTGTTCAGCTGCAAGAAGGTGTGAATGTCTACCCATAATTACTGAAAAATGGGTAAGAAAAGGTGCGAATGCCTAACCATACATCATCAAAAGAGGGAGCGGAGGTGTTCCGCTGTAAGACGGTGTGAATGTCCGACCATAGATGGTAAAAAGCGGGTAAGAAAAGGTTAAATTACCCGACTGTACACAATCAAAAGAGGGAGCGGAGTTGTTCAGCTAAGAGAAGGTGTGAAAGTCCGACCTTGGTTTGTAAAAAGCGGGTAAGAAAAGGTTCGTATGCTCGAATATACACCATCAAAAGCGGAAGCGGAGGTGTTCGGCTGCAAGATATTGTGAACGTCCGACCAAAGTTTGTAAAAAGCAGTTAAGAAAAGGTTTGAATATCTAACCAAACATAAGAATGAGTCTTTTCCGCTGTAGAATGCCCGACTATAGACCATCAAATGCGGGAGCGGAGGTGTTTGGCTCTGAGTAGGTGTGAATGTCCGACCATAATTGCTGAAGAATGTGTTAGAAAAGGTAAGAATGCTGGACCATACATCATCAAAAGCGGTAGAGGTGGTGTTCGGCTGCAAAAAGGTGTGACTGTTCGACTAAAGTTTGTAAAAAGTGGGTAAGACAAGGTGCGAATGCCTGACAATGTATGATCAAAAGCGGGAGCGGAGGTGTTCAGCTGCAAGAAGGTCTACATGTCCATCAATAATTGCTAGAAAACATGAAAGAAACTTTTCGAAAATCAAACCGCACATGATCATAAGTAGGATAGGAGGTGTTCAGCTGCAAGGTGTGAATGTCCACCCATAATTCCTGAAAAATGGGCAAAAAAAAGGTGTGAATGCCCAACCATACATCGTCAAAAGCAGGAGTGGAAGTGTTCGGCTACAAGAAGGTGTGAACGTCCAACCAAAATATGTAAAAAGAAGTTAAGAAAAGGTTCGAATATCCAACCAAACATAATCAAAAGCGGGAGCAGAGCTGTTCGACTGCAAGTAGGTGTGAATGTCAGATCATAATTTGCAAAAAGCTGATGAGAAAGGGTGAGAATGCCCGACTATACATCATCAAATGCGGTAGCGGAGTTGTTCGGCTGTGAGTAGGTGTGAATCTCCGACCATAATTGCTGAAAAATGTGTTAGAAAAGGTAAAAATGCCGGTCCATACATCATCAAAAGCGAGAGAGGTTGTGTTCGGCTGCAAGTAGGTGTGAATGTCCAGCCATAATTACTCACAAACGGGTAAGAAAAGGTAGTATTGCCAGACAATATATGATCAAAACAGGGAGCGGAGGTGGTTCAGCTGCAAGAAGGTTTGAATGTCAAACTAAAGTTCAAATATATTAACAAAAGCGGGAGGAGAGGTCTTCGGATGAAAGTGGTTGAAAATTTCCAACCATAATGTATAAAATGCGGTGAAAAAAAAGGTGTGATAGAACACTAAAAGGTGGAGCGGAAGTGTTCGGCTGCAAGAAGGTGTGAATGTCCGACTATATTTGGTGAAAAGCAGGTGAAGCAAGGTCTGAATGCCCAACCTTACATCATCAAAAGCAAGATCAGAGTTGTTAGGCTGCAAGAAGGCCATAGTTTGCCAAAAACGGGTAAGGTGCGAATGTCCGACTAAATATCAACAAAATTTGGGGCGGAGGTTTTCGGATGCAAGTGGTTGTGAATATCCCACCATACAAGTATGGTGGAGAGGAAGCTGTGAATAGCCGACCATAGTTTGGAAAAAGCGTGTAAGAAAAGGTTTGAATGCCCGAACATACACCATCAAAAGAGGGAGCGGAGGTGTTCCGCTGTACGAAGGTGTGAATGTCCGACCATACTTGGTAAAAAGCGGGTAAGAAAAGGTTAAAATACCCGACTGTACACAATCAATAGCGGGAGCGGATGTGTTCGGCTACAAGAAGGTGTGACAGTCCGACCATGGTTTGTAAAAAGCGGGTAAGAAAAGGTGCGAATGTCTGACAATGTATGATCAAAAGAGAGAGCGGAGGTTTTCGGATACACGAAGGTTTGAATGTCCTACCATAGTTTGTAAAAAGCGGGTAAGAAAAGGTTCGAATGCCCGACTATACACCATAAAAAGCGGGAGCGGAGGTGTTCCGCTGTAAGACGGTGTGAATGTCCGACCATAGTTGGTAAAAAGCGGGTAAGAAAAGGTTAAAATACCCGACTGTACACAATCAATAGCGGGAGCGGAGTTGTTCGGCTACAAGAAGGTGTGAAAGTCCAACCATGGTTTGTAAAAAGCAGTTAAGAAAAGGTTCGAATATCCAACCAAACATAATCAAAAGCGGGAGCAGAGCTGTTCGACTGCAAGTAGGTGTGAATGTCCAGCCATAATTACTCACAAACGGGGGAAGAAAAGGTAGTATTGCAAGACCATACATGATCAAAACAGGGAGCGGAGGTTCAGCTGCAAGGTGTGAATGTCTGACTATAGTTTGTAAAAAGCGGGTAAGACAAGGTGCGAATGCCCAACAATGTATGATCAAAAGAGAGAGCGGAGGTGTTCGGCTGCAAGGTCTGAATGTCCAACCATAATTTGTAAAAACCGGGGAAGAAAAGGCTCGAAAGCCCGACTATACACAATCAAAAGTGGGAGCGGAGGTGTTCAGCTGCAAGACGGTCTGAATGTCCATCAATAATTGCTAGAAAACATGAAAGAAAATTTTCGAATATCAAACTGCACATGATCATAAGCGGGAGAGGAGGTGTTCAGCTGCAAGAAGGTGTGAATGTCTACCCATAATTACTGAAAAATGGGTAAGAAAAGGTGCGAATGCCTAACCATACATCATCAAAAGAGGGAGCGGAGGTGTTCCGCTGTAAGACGGTGTGAATGTCCGACCATAGATGGTAAAAAGCGGGTAAGAAAAGGTTAAATTACCCGACTGTACACAATCAAAAGAGGGAGCGGAGTTGTTCAGCTAAGAGAAGGTGTGAAAGTCCGACCTTGGTTTGTAAAAAGCGGGTAAGAAAAGGTTCGTATGCCCGAATATACACCATCAAAAGCGGAAGCGGAGGTGTTCGGCTGCAAGATATTGTGAACGTCCGACCAAAGTTTGTAAAAAGCAGTTAAGAAAAGGTTCGAATATCTAACCAAACATAATCAAAAGCGGGAGCAGAGCTGTTCGACTGGAAGTAGGTGTGAATGTCAGATCATAATTTGCAAAAAGCTGATGAGAAAGGGTGAGAATGCCCGACTATACACCATCAAATGCGGTAGCGGAGTTGTTCGGCTGTGAGTAGGTGTGAATCTCCAACCATAATTGCTGAAAAATGTGTTAGAAAAGGTAAAAATGCCGGTCCATACATAATCAAAATCGGGAGAGGTGGTGTTCAGCTGCAAGAAGGTCTAAATGTCCATCAATAATTGCTAGAAAACATGAAAGAAAATTTTCGAAAATCAAACCATACATGATCATAAGTGGGAGAGGAGGTGTTCAGCTGCAAGAAGGTGTGAATGTCCACCCATAATACCTGAAAAATGGGTAAAAAAAGGTGCGAATGCCCAACCATACATCATCAAAAGCAGGAGTGCATGTGTTCGGCTACAAGAAGGTGTGAACGTCCAACCAAAGTTTGTAAAAAGCAGTTAAGAAAATGTTCGAATATCCAACCATACATAATCAAAAGCGGGAGCAGAGCTGTTCGACTGCAAGTAGGTGTGAATGTCTGATCATAATTTGCAAAAAGCTGATGAGAAAGGGTGAGAATGCCCGACTATACACCATCAAATGCGGTAGCGGAGTTGTTCGGCTGTGAGTAGGTGTGAATCTCCAACCATAATTGCTGAAAAATGTGTTAGAAAAGGTAAGAATGCCGGATCATATATCATCAAAAGCGGGAGAGGTTGTGTTCGGCTGCAAGTAGGTGTGAATGTCCAGCCATAATTACTCACAAACGGGTAAGAAAAGGTACTATTGTCAGACCATATATGATCAAAACAGGGAGCGGAGGTGGTTCAGCTGCAAGAAGGTTTGAATGTCCGACTAAAGTTCAAATATATGAAACAAAGCGGGAGGAGAGGTCTTCGGATGAGAGTGGTTGAAAATTTCCGACCATAATGTATAAAATGAGGTGAAAAAAAGGTGTGATAGAACACTAAAAGATGGAGCGGAAGTGTTCGGCTGCAAGAAGGTGTGAATGTCCGACTATATTTGGTGAAAAGCAGGTGAAGCAAGGTCTGAATGCCCAACCTTACATCATCAAAAGCGAGATCAGAGGTGTTTGGCTGCAAGAAGGCCATAGTTTGCCAAAAGCGGGTAAGGTGCGAATGTCCGACTAAATATCAACAAAATTTGGGGCAGAGGTCTTCGGATGCAAGTGGGTGTGAATATCCAACCATACAAGTATGGTGGAGAGGAAGCTGTGAATAGCCGACCATAGTTTGGAAAAAGCGGGTAAGAAAAGGTTTGAATACCCGAACATACACCATGAAAGAGGGAGCGGAGGTGTTCCGCTGTAAGACGGTGTGAATGTCCGATCATAGTTGGTAAAAAGCGGGTAAGAAAAGGTTAAAATACCCGACTGTACACAATCAAAAGAGGGAGCGGAGTTGTTCAGCTAAGAGAAGGTGTGAAAGTCCGACCATGGTTTGTAAAAAGCGGGTAAGAAAAGGTTCGTATGCCCGAATATACACTATCAAAACCGGAAGCGAAGGTGTTATGCTGCAAGAAGGTGTGAACGTCCGACCAAAGTTTGTAAAAAAGCAGTTAAGAAAAGGTTCGAATATCTAACCAAACATAATCAAAAGCGGGAGCAGAGCTGTTCGACTGCAAGTAGGTGTGAATGTCAGATCATAATTGCTGAAAAATGTGATAGAAAAGACTAGAATGCCGGACAATACATCATCAAAAGCGGGAGAGGTGGTTTTTCGGCTGCAAGTAGGTGTGAATGTCCAGCCATAATTACTCACAAACGGGGGAAGAAAAGGTAGTATTTCCAGACCACACATGATCAAAACAGGGAATGGAGGTGGTTCAGCTGCAAGGTGTGAATGTCTGACTAAAGTTTGTAAAAACCGTGTAAGACAAGGGGCGAATGCCCGACAATGTATGATCAAAAGAGGGAGCGGAGGTTTTCGGCTGCAAGGTCTGAATGTCCAACCACAATTTGTAAAAATCGGGGAAGAAAAGGCTCGAAAGTCCGACTATACACCATCAAAAGCGGGAGCAGAGGTGTTCAGGTGCAAGAAGGTCTGAATGTCAAACCAAAAATTACTGAAAAATGGGTAAGAAAAGGTGCGAATGCCAAATCATACATCATCAAAAGCAGGAGCGGATGTGTTCAGCTACAAGAAGGTTTGAATGTCCAACCATAGTAAGTAATAGGCGGGTAAGAAAAGGCTCGAATGCCCGACTATATACCATCAAAAGCGGAAGCGGAGGTGTTCGGCTGCAAGACGGTGTGAACGTCCGACCAAAGTTTGTAAAAAGCAGTTAAGAAAATGTTCGAATATCCAACCAAACATAATCAAAAGCGGGAGCAGAGCTGTTCGACTGCAAGTAGGTGTGAATATCAGATCATAATTTGCAAAAAGCTGTTGAGAAAGGGTGAGAATGCCCGACTATACACTATCAAATGTGGGAGCGGAGGTGTTCGTCTGTGAGTAGGTGTGAATGTCCGACCATAATTGCTGAAAAATGTGTTAGAAGAGGTAAGAATGCCGGATCATATATCATCAAAAGCGGGAGAGGTTGTGTTCGGCTGCAAGTAGGTGTGAATGTCCAGCCATAATTACTCACAAACGGGTAAGAAAAGGTACTATTGCCAGACCATATATGATCAAAACAGGGAGCGGAGGTGGTTCAGCTGCAAGAAGGTTTGAATGTCCGACTAAAGTTCAAATATATTAAACAAAGCGGGAGGAGAGGTCTTCGGATGAGAGTGGTTGAAAATTTCCGACCATAATGTATAAAATGCGGTGAAAAAAAGGTGTGATAGAACACTAAAAGATGGAGCGGAAGTGTTCGGCTGCAAGAAGGTGTGAATGTCCGACTATATTTGGTGAAAAGCAGGTGAAGCAAGGTCTGAATGCCCAACCTTACATCATCAAAAGCGAGATCAGAGGTGTTTGGCTGCAAGAAGGCCATAGTTTGCCAAAAGCGGGTAAGGTGCGAATGTCCGACTAAATATCAACAAAATTTGGGGCAGAGGTCTTCGTATGCAAGTGGGTGTGAATATCCAACCATACAAGTATGGTGGAGAGGAAGCTGTGAATAGCCGACCATAGTTTGGAAAAAGCGGGTAAGAAAAGGTTTGAATACCCAAACATACACCATGAAAGAGGGAGCGGAGGTGTTCCGCTGTAAGACGGTGTGAATGTCCGATCATAGTTGGTAAAAAGCGGGTAAGAAAAGGTTAAAATACCCGACTGTACACAATCAAAAGAGGGAGCGGAGTTGTTCAGCTAAGAGAAGGTGTGAAAGTCCGACCATGGTTTGTAAAAAGCGGGTAAGAAAAGGTTCGTATGCCCGAATATACACTATCAAAACCGGAAGCGTAGGTGTTCGGCTGCAAGAAGGTGTGAACGTCCGACCAAAGTTTGTAAAAAAGCAGTTAAGAAAAGGTTCGAATATCTAACCAAACATAATCAAAAGCGGGAGCAGAGCTGTTCGACTGCAAGTAGGTGTGAATGTCAGATCATAATTTGCAAAAATGTGATAGAAAAGACTAGAATGCCGGACAATACATCATCAAAAGCGGGAGAGGTGGTTTTTCGGCTGCAAGTAGGTGTGAATGTCCAGCCATAATTACTCACAAACGGGGGAAGAAAAGGTAGTATTTCCAGACCACACATGATCAAAACAGGGAATGGAGGTGGTTCAGCTGCAAGGTGTGAATGTCTGACTAAAGTTTGTAAAAACCGTGTAAGACAAGGGGCGAATGCCCGACAATGTATGATCAAAAGAGGGAGCGGAGGTTTTCGGCTGCAAGGTCTGAATGTCCAACCACAATTTGTAAAAATCGGGGAAGAAAAGGCTCGAAAGTCCGACTATACACCATCAAAAGCGGGAGCAGAGGTGTTCAGGTGCAAGAAGGTCTGAATGTCAAACCAAAAATTACTGAAAAATGGGTAAGAAAAGGTGCGAATGCCAAATCATACATCATCAAAAGCAGGAGCGGATGTGTTCAGCTACAAGAAGGTTTGAATGTCCAACCATAGTAAGTAATAGGCGGGTAAGAAAAGGCTCGAATGCCCGACTATATACCATCAAAAGCGGAAGCGGAGGTGTTCGGCTGCAAGACGGTGTGAACGTCCGACCAAAGTTTGTAAAAAGCAGTTAAGAAAATGTTCGAATATCCAACCAAACATAATCAAAAGCGGGAGCAGAGCTGTTCGACTGCAAGTAGGTGTGAATATCAGATCATAATTTGCAAAAAGCTGTTGAGAAAGGGTGAGAATGCCCGACTATACACTATCAAATGTGGGAGCGGAGGTGTTCGTCTGTGAGTAGGTGTGAATGTCCGACCATAATTGCTGAAAAATGTGTTAGAAAAGGTAAGAATGCCGGATCATATATCATCAAAAGCGGGAGAGGTTGTGTTCGGCTGCAAGTAGGTGTGAATGTCCAGCCATAATTACTCACAAACGGGTAAGAAAAGGTACTATTGCCAGACCATATATGATCAAAACAGGGAGCGGAGGTGGTTCAGCTGCAAGAAGGTTTGAATGTCCGACTAAAGTTCAAATATATTAAAGAAAGCGGGAGGAGAGGTCTTCGGATGAGAGTGGTTGAAAATTTCCGACCATAATGTATAAAATGCGGTGAAAAAAAGGTGTGATAGAACACTAAAAGATGGAGCGGAAGTGTTCGGCTGCAAGAAGGTGTGAATGTCCGACTATATTTGGTGAAAAGCAGGTGAAGCAAGGTCTGAATGCCCAACCTTACATCATCAAAAGCGAGATCAGAGGTGTTTGGCTGCAAGAAGGCCATAGTTTGCCAAAAGCGGGTAAGGTGCGAATGTCCGACTAAATATCAACAAAATTTGGGGCAGAGGTCTTCGGATGCAAGTGGGTGTGAATATCCAACCATACAAGTATGGTGGAGAGGAAGCTGTGAATAGCCGACCATAGTTTGGAAAAAGCGGGTAAGAAAAGGTTTGAATACCCGAACATACACCATGAAAGAGGGAGCGGAGGTGTTCCGCTGTAAGACGGTGTGAATGTCCGATCATAGTTGGTAAAAAGCGGGTAAGAAAAGGTTAAAATACCCGACTGTACACAATCAAAAGAGGGAGCGGAGTTGTTCAGCTAAGAGAAGGTGTGAAAGTCCGACCATGGTTTGTAAAAAGCGGGTAAGAAAAGGTTTGTATGCCCGAATATACACTATCAAAACCGGACGTGTAGGTGTTCGGCTGCAAGAAGGTGTGAACGTCCGACCAAAGTTTGTAAAAAAGCAGTTAAGAAAAGGTTCGAATATCTAACCAAACATAATCAAAAGCGGGAGCAGAGCTGTTCGACTGCAAGTAGGTGTGAATGTCAGATCATAATTGCTGAAAAATGTGATAGAAAAGACTAGAATGCCGGACAATACATCATCAAAAGCGGGAGAGGTGGTTTTTCGGCTGCAAGTAGGTGTGAATGTCCAGCCATAATTACTCACAAACGGGGGAAGAAAAGGTAGTATTTCCAGACCACACATGATAAAAACAGGGAATGGAGGTGGTTCAGCTGCAAGGTGTGAATGTCTGACTAAAGTTTGTAAAAACCGTGTAAGACAAGGGGCGAATGCCCGACAATGTATGATCAAAAGAGGGAGCGGAGGTTTTCGGCTGCAAGGTCTGAATGTCCAACCATAATTTGTAAAAATCGGGGAAGAAAAGGCTCGAAAGCCCGACTATACACCATCAAAAGCGGGAGCAGAGGTGTTCAGGTGCAAGAAGGTCTGAATGTCCGACCAATAATTACTGAAAAATGGGTAAGAAAAGGTGCGAATGCCAAATCATACATCATCAAAAGCAGGAGCGGATGTGTTCGGCTACAAGAAGGTTTGAATGTCCAACCATAGTAAGTAATAGGTGGGTAAGAAAAGGCTCGAATGCCCAACTATACACCATCAAAAGCGGAAGCGGAGGTGTTCGGCTGCAAGACGGTGTGAACGTCCAACCAAAGTTTGTAAAAAGCATTAAGAAAATGTTCGAATATCCAACCAAACATAATCAAAAGCGGGAGCAGAGCTGTTCGACTGCAAGTAGGTGTGAATATCAGATCATAATTTGCAAAAAGCTGATGAGAAAGGGTGAGAATGCCCGACTATACACTGTCAAATGTGGGAGCGGAGGTGTTCGTCTGTGAGTAGGTGTGAATGTCCGACCATAATTGCTGAAAGATGTGTTAGAAAAGGTAAGAATGCCGGACCATATATCATCAAAAGCGGGAGAGGTTGTGTTCGGCTGCAAGAAGGTGTGAATGTCCAGCCATAATTACTCACAAACCGGTAAGAAAAGGTACTATTGCCAGACCATATATGATCAAAACAGGGAGCGGAGGTGGTTCAGCTGCAAGAAGGTTTGAATGTCCGACTAAAGTTTGTAAAAAGCGGGTAAGACAAGGTGCGAAAGCCCAACCGCACATGATCATAAGTGGATGAGAAGGTGTTCGACTGCAAGTAGGTGTGAATGTAAGATCATAATTTGTAAAAAGCGGGTAAGAAAAGGTAAGAATGCCCAATCATAAATTATCAAAAGCGGCAGCAGAGTTTCGGCTGGTATTTATCAATGTCTAGATAGATTTCAACAAAAAACAACGTTGTACTTTGCAGTAAAAGAAAGTGCAAATCAACAGTTTTAGGAATCCGAGAATAAGCTTATTTTCATGAGTTCTGCACGATTTTGGATTTTATGTATAAAATGAATTTCTTCACGCAAACTAAGTTAACACTGCTTTGTCCTTCATATGTACCCATTTCTACATATATTTCAAGCATAAACTTCCTCATATTACCCTGAATGAGAAAGAGCCACACTTGTGATTAAGCCATACCTCCCTTTTGAGGAGTTCTGCATGATTTGGGATTTTATCTATAAAATTAATTCCTTCACTCAAACTATGTTAAAACGGCTTTTACCTTCATATTTATCAATGTCTCGATATATTTAAACAAAAAAACAACGTTGTACTTTGCAATAAAAGAAAGAGCAAATCAAAAGTTTTAGGAATCCGAGAATAAGCTTATTTTCATGAGTTCTGCACGATTTCGGATTTTATGTATAAAATGAATTCATTCACTCAAACCAAGTTAAAACTGCTTTTTCCTTCATATTTATCAATGTCTAGATCGACTTCAACAAAGAACAACATTGTATTTTGCAGTAGAAGAAAGAGCAAAACTGAAGGATCAGGAATCCGAGAATAAGCTTCTTTTCATACGTTCTGCATGATTTGGGATTTTATGTATAAAATGAATTCCTTCAATCAAACTAAGTTAACACTGCTTTGTCCTTCATATGTACCCATTTCTACATATATTTCCAGCATAAACTTCCTCATACTACCCTGAATGAGAAAGAACCACACTTGTGATTAAGCCATACGCCCCTTTTGAGGAGTTCTGCATGATTTGGGATTTTATCTATAAAATCAATTCCTTCACTCAAACTATGTTAAAACGGCTTTTACCTTCATATTTATCAATGTCTCGATAGATTTAAACAAAAAAACAACGTTGTACTTTGCAGTAAAAGAAAGAGCCAATCAAAAGTTTTAGGAATCCGAGAATAAGCTTATTTTCATGAGTTCTGCACGATTTCGGATTTTATGTATAAAATGAATTCATTCACTCAAACCAAGTTAAAACTGCTTTTTCCTTCATATTTATCAATGTCTAGATCGACTTCAACAAAGAACAACATTGTATTTTGCAGTAGAAGAAAGAGAATAAGCTTATTTTCTTATGGGCAAGTGGGAACTGCTTTGTCCTTCATATTTATCAATGTGTAGATGGATTTCAACTTCTTCTACTGCAAAGTCCAATGTTTTTCTTTGTAGAAGTTGATCTAGACATTGATGAATATGGAAGGACAAAGCAGTTTTAACTTGGTTTGAGCAAAGCAATTCATTTTATAGCAAAATCCTAAATCGTGCAGAACTCATGAAAGCAGGCTTATACTCGGATTCCTGAAACTTTAGATTTGCTCTTTCTTTTACTGCAAAGTACAATGTTGTTTTTTTGTTTAAATATTTCTAGACATGGTAAATATGAAGGACAAATCAGTTTTAACATAGTTTGAGTGAAGTAATGCATTTTATAAGCAAAATCCCAAATCATGCAGAACTCACGAAATGCTTTTTCTCGCTTTTCACTGATTTTTACAAACTTTGGTCGGACGTTCACACCTTCTTGCATCCGAACACCTCCGCTTCCGCTTTTGATGATGTATATTTGGGCATTCGAACCTTTTTTTAACCCGCTTTTTACAAACCATTGTCGGACTTTCACACCTTCTTGCAGCCGAACACCACCTCTCCCGCTTTTGATGATGTATGGTCCAGTATTCTTACCTTTTCTAACATATTTTTCAGCAATTATGGTTGGACATTCACACCTACTCACAGCTGGACACCTCCGCTCCCGCTTTTGATCATACAATGTCGGGACATCGCTCCTTGTCTTACCAGCTTTTTACAAACTTTAGTCGAACATTCACACCTTCTTGCAGCTGAACACCTCCGCTCCCGCTTTTATTGATGTATAGTCGGGCTTTCGAGCCTTTTCTTACCCGGTTTTTACAAACTATAGTCAGACATTCACACCTTGCAGCTGAACCTCCGCTCCCTGTTTTGATCATGTATGGTCTTGCAATACTACCTTTTCTTCCCCCGTTTGTGAGTAATTATGGCTGGACATTCACACCTACTTGCAGTCGAACAGCTCTGCTCCCGCTTTTGATTATGTTTGGTTGGATATTCGAACCTTTTCTTACCCGCTTTTTACAAACCATGGTCGGACTTTCACACCTTCTTGTAGCCGAACAACTCCGCTCCCGCTATTGATTGTGTACAGTCGGGTATTTTAACCTTTTCTTACCCGCTTTTTACCAACTATGGTCGGACATTCACACCGTCTTACAGCGGAACACCTCTGCTCCCGCTTTTTATGGTGTATAGTCGGGCATTCGAACCTTTTCTTACCTGCTTTTTACAAACTATGGTAGGACATTCAAACCTTCGTGTATCCGAAAACCTCCGCTCTCTCTTTTGATCATACATTGTCGGACATTCGCACCTTTTCTTACCCGCTTTTTACAAACCATGGTCGGACTGTCACACCTTCTTGTAGCCGAACACATCCGCTCCCGCTATTGATTGTGTACAGTCGGGTTTTTTAACCTTTTCTTACCCGCTTTTTACCAAGTATGGTCAGACATTCACACCTTCGTACAGCGGAACACCTCCGCTCCCTCTTTTGATGGTGTATGTTCGGGTATTCAAACCTTTTCTTACCCGCTTTTTCCAAACTATGGTCGGCTATTCACAGCTTCCTCTCCACCATACTTGTATAGTTGGATATTCACACCCACTTGCATCCGAAAACCTCCACCCCAAATTTTGTTGATATTTAGTCGGACATTCGCACCTTACCCGCTTTTGGCAAACTATGGCCTTCTTGCAGCCAAACAACTCTGATCTTGCTTTTGATGATGTAAGGTTTGGCATTCAGACCTTGCTTCACCTGCTTTTCACCAAATATAGTCGGACATTCACACCTTCTTGCAGCCGAACACTTCCGCTCCACCTTTTAGTGTTCTATCACACCTTTTTTTTTCACCGCATTTTATACATTATGGTCGGAAATTTTCAACCACTTTCATCCGAAGACCTCTCCTCCCGCTTTTGTTAATATATTTGAACTTTAGTTTGACATTCAAACCTTCTTGCAGCTGAACCACCTCCGCTCCCTGTTTTGATCATATATGGTCTGGCAATACTACCTTTTCTTACCCGTTTGTGAGTAATTATGGCTGGACATTCACACCTACTTGCAGTCGAACACAACCTCTCTCGCTTTTGATGATGTATGGACCGGCATTTTTACCTTTTCTAACACATTTTTCAGCAATTATGGTCGGAGATTCACACCTACTCACAGCCGAACAACTCCGCTCCCGCATTTGATGATGTATAGTCGGGCATTCTCACCCTTTCTCATCAGCTTTTTGCAAATTATGATCTGACATTCACACCTACTTGCAGTCGAACAGCTCTGCTCCCGCTTTTGATTATGTTTGGTTGGATATTCGAACCTTTTCTTCACTTCTTTTTACATATTTTGGTTGGACGTTCACACCTTCTTGTAGCCGAACACTTCCACTCCTGCTTTTGATGATGTATGGTTGGGCATTCACACCTTTTTTTTGCCCATTTTTCAGGAATTATGGGTGGACATTCACACCTCGCAGCTGAACACCTCCTATCCCACTTATGATCATGTGCGGTTTGATTTTCGAAAAGTTTCTTTCATGTTTTCTAGCAATTATTGATGGACATGTAGACCTTCTTGCAGCTGAACACCTCCGCTCCTGCTTTTGATCATACATTGTCAGGCATTCGCACCTTGTCTTACCCACTTTTTACAAACTTTAGTCGAACAGTCACACCTTTTTGCAGCCGAACACCACCTCTACCGCTTTTGATGATGTATGGTCCAGCATTCTTACCTTTTCTAACACATTCTTTAGCAATTATGGTCGGACATTCACACCTACTCAGAGCCGAACACCTCCGCTCCCGCATTTGATGGTCTATAGTCGGGCATTCTACAGCGGAAAAGACTCATTCTTATGTTTGGTTAGATATTCGAACCTTTTCTTAACTGCTTTTTACAAACTTTGGTCGGACGTTCACAATTTCTTGCAGCCGAACACCTCCGCTTCCGCTTTTGATGGTGTATATTCGGGCATACGAACCTTTTCTTACCCGCTTTTTACAAACCAAGGTCGGACTTTCACACCTTCTCTTAGCTGAAAAACTCCGCTCCCTCTTTTGATTGTGTACAGTCGGGTAATTTAACCTTTTCTTACCCGCTTTTTACCATCTATGGTCGGACATTCACACCGTCTTACAGCGGAACACCTCCGCTCCCTCTTTTGATGATGTATGGTTAGGCATTCGCACCTTTTCTTACCCATTTTTCAGTAATTATGGGTAGACATTCACAACTTCTTGCAGCTGAACACCTTCTCTCCCGCTTATGATCATGTGCAGTTTGATATTCGAAAATTTTATTTCATGTTTTCTAGCAATTATTGATGGACATTCAGACCGTCTTGAAGCTGAACACCTCCGCTCCCACTTTTGATGGTGTATAGTCGGGCTTTCGAGCCTTTTCTTCCCCGGTTTTTACAAATTATGGTTGGACATTCAGACCTTCTTGCAGCCGAAAACCTCCACTCCCTCTTTTGATCATACATTGTCGGGCATTCGCACCTTTTCTTACCCGCTTTTTACAAACCATGGTCCGACTTTCACACCTTTTAGTAGCCGAACAACTCCGCTCCCGCTATTGATTGTGTACAGTCGGGTATTTTAACCTTTTCTTACCCGCTTTTTACCAACTATTGTTGGACATTCACACCTTCTTACAGCGGAACACCTCCGCTCCCTCTTTTGATGGTGTATGTTCGGGCACTCGAACCTTTTCTTACCCGCTTTTTACAAACTATGGTCAGACATTCAAACCTTCTTGTAGCCGAACACATCCACTCCTGCTTTTGATGATGGGTATTCAAACCTACTTGTTGCCCGCTTTTCATTAATTATGGGTGGACATACACACCTTGTCGCAGCCAAACACCTCCGCTTCCATTTTTGATCATGTATGATTGGACATTCACACCTTTTCTCACCCGCTTTTTACTATGGTCGGCCATTCACAGCTTCCTCTCCACCATACTTGTATGGTGGGATATTCACACCCACTTGCATCCGAAGACCTCCGCCCCCACTTTTGTTGATATTTAGTCGGTCAATCGCAGCTTACCCGCTTTTGGCAAACTATGGCCTTCTTTCAGCCAAAAACCTCTGATCTCGTTTTTGATGATGTAAGGTTGGGCATTCAGACCTTGCTTCACCTGCTTTTCACCAAATATAGTCGAACAGTCACACCTTCTTGCAGCCGAACACTTCTGCTCCACCTTTTAGTGTTCTATGGGGTATTCACACCTTTTTTTTCACCTTATTTTATTGATTATGGTTGGAAATTCTCACCCACTCTTATCCGAAGACCTCTCCTCCTGCTTTTGTTAATATATAGTCGGGCATTCAAACCTTTTCTTACCCGCTTTTTACAAATTATGGTCGAACATTCACACCTACTTGCAGCCGAACACCTCCGCTCCCGCTTTTGATAGTGTATAGTCGGGCTTTCGAGCCTTTTCTTCCCCGGTTTTTACAAATTATGGTTGTACATTCAGACCTTGCAGCCGAAAACCTCCGCTCCCTCATTTGATCATACATTGTCAGGCATTCGCACCTTGTCTTACCCGCTTTTTATAAACTTTAGTCAGACATTCACACCTTGCAGCTGAACCACCTCCGCTCCCTGTTTTGATAATGTATGGTCTGGCAATACTACCTTTTCTTACCGGTTTGTGAGTAATTATGGCTGGACATTCACACCTACTTGCAGCCGAACACCACTTTTCCCACTTTTGATGATGTATGGTCCAGGATTCTAGTCTTTTCTAACACATTTTTCAGCAATTATGGTTTGATATTCACACCTACTCACAGCCGAACACTTCCGCTCCCGCATTTGATGGTGTATAGTCGGGCATTCTCACCCTTTCTCATCAGCTTTTTGCAAATTATGATCTGACATTCACACCTACTTGCAGTCGAACAGCTCTGCTCCCGCTTTTGATTATGTTTGGTTGGATATTCGAAACTTTTCTTCACTGCTTTTTACAAACTTTGGTCGGACGTTCACACCTTCTTGCAGCCGAACACCTCCGCTTCTGCTTTTGATGGTATATATTCGGGCATTCGAACCTTTTCTTACCCGCTTTTTACAAACCATGGTCGGACTTTCACACCTTCTTGTAGCCGAACAACTCCGCTCCCTCTTTTGATGGTGTATGTTCGGGCATTCGAACCTTTTCTTACCCGCATTTTACGAACTATGGTCGGACATTCAAACCTTCTTTTAGCCGAACACATCCACTCCTGCTTTTGATGATGTATGGTTGAGCATTCGCACCTTTTCTTACCCATTTTTTACAAACTATGGTCGGACATTCACACCTTCTTGCAGCTGAACACCTCCTCTCCCGCTTATGATGATGTGTGGTTTGATATTCGAAAATTTTCTTTCATGTTTTCTAGCAATTATTGATGGACATTCAGACCTTCTTGCAGCTGAACACCTCCGCTCCCGCTTTTGATGATGTATAGTCGGGCTTTCGAGCCTTTTCTTCCCCGGTTTTTACAAAATTATTGTTGGACATTCAGACCTTCTTGCAGCCGAAAACCTCCGCTCCCTCTTTTGATCATACATTGTCGGGCATTCGCACCTTCTCTTACCCGCTTTTTACAAACCAGGGTCGGACTTTCACACCTTTTAGTAGCCGAACAACTCCGCTCCCGCTATTGATTGTGTACAGTCGGGTATTTTCACCTTTTCTTACCCGCTTTTTACCAACTATGGTCAGACATTCACACCTTCTTACAGTGGAACACCTCCGCTCCCTCTTTTGATGGTGTATGTTCGGGCATTCGAACCTTTTCTTACCCGCTTTTTACAAACTATGGTCGGACATTAAAACCTTCTTGTAGCCGAACACATCCACTCCTGCTTTTGATGATGTATGGTTGGGCATTCGTACCTTTTCTTACCCATTTTGCAGTAATTATGGGTGGACATTCACACCTTTTTGCATTTTAACACCTCCTCTCCCGCTTATGATCATGTGCGGTTTGATATTCGAAAATTCTCTTCCATGTTTTCTAGCAATTATTGATGGACATTCAGACCTTCTTGCAGCTGAACACCTCCGCTCCAGCTGTTGATGGTGTATAGTCGGGCTTTCGAGCCTTTTCTTCCCCGATTTTTACAAATTATGGATGGACATTCAGACCTTCTTTCAGCCGAAAACCTCCGCTCCCTCTTTTGATCATACATTGTCGGGCATTCGCACCTTTTCTTACCCGCTTTTTACAATTCATGGTCGGACTTTCACACCTTTTAGTAGCGGAACAACTCTGCTCCCGCTATTGATTGTGTACAATAGGGTATTTTAACCTTTTCTTACCTGCTTTTTGCCAATTATGGTTGGACATTCACACCTTCTTACAGCGGAACACCTCCGCTCCCTCCTTTGATGGTGTATGTTCGGGCATTCGAACCTTTTCTTACCCGCTTTTTACAAACTATGGTCAGACATTCAAACCTTCTTGTAGCCGAACACATCCACTCCTGCTTTTGATGATGGGTATTCAAACCTACTTGTTGCCCGCTTTTCATTAATTATGGGTGGACATACACACCTTGTCGCAGCCAAACACCTCCGCTCCCTGTGAGGATCATGTATGGTTGAGCATTCGTACCTTTTCTTACCCATTTTGCAGTAATTATGGGTGGACATTCACACCTTCTTGCATTTGAACACCTCCTCTCCCGCTTATGATCATGTGCGGTTTGATATTCGAAAATTCTCTTCCATGTTTTCTAGCAATTATTGATGGACATTCAGACCTTCTTGCAGCTGAACACCTCCGCTCCAGCTGTTGATGGTGTATAGTCGGGCTTTCGAGCCTTTTCTTCCCAGATTTTTTCAAAATATTGATGGACATTCAGACGTTGTTTCAGCCGAAAACCTCCTTACATTGATCAAAAGATCAATGTATGATCTTTTGATCATACATTGTCGGGCATTCGCACCTTTTCTTACCCGCTTTTTACAAACCATGGTCGGACTTTCACACCTTTTAGTAGTGGAACAACTCTGCTCCCGCTATTGATTGTGTACAATCGGGTATTTTAACCTTTTCTTACCTGCTTTTTGCCAACTATGGTCGGACATTCACACCTTCTTACAGCGGAACACCTCCGCTCCCTCCTTTGATGGTGTATGTTCGGGCATTCGAACCTTTTCTTACCCGCTTTTTACAAACTATGGTCAGACATTCACACCTTCTTGCAGCCGAACACTTCCGCTCTACCTTTTAGTGTTCTATGGGGTATTCACACCTTTTTTTTCACCGCATTTTATAGATTATGGTTGTAAATTCTCACCCACTCTTATCCGAAGACCTCTCCTCCTGCTTTGGTTAATATATAGTCGGGCATTCGAACCTTTTCTTACCCGCTTTTTACAAATTATGGTCGAACATTCACACCTACTTGCAGCCGAACACCTCCGCTCCCGCTTTTGATGGTGTATAGTCGGGCTTTCGAGCCTTTTCTTCCCCGGTTTTTACAAATTATGGTTGGACATTCAGACCTTGCAGCCGAAAACCTCCGCTCCCTCTTTTGATCATACATTGTCAGGCATTCGCACCTACTTGCAGCCGAATACTTCCGCTCCACCTTTTAGTGATGTATGGTTGGCATTTGCACCTTTTCTTACCCTTTCTTACCCTACTGATTGCTTAAGATTAAGTTGTTTTTTCTCAAACTACAACATTTTTTTAATTGTTGAAACTTGATTTGAAGTGGATAAATAAGGAGGACAAACAGTTTTAAGTCAGGCTGATAGAAGGAATTAATTTTATAGCAAAATCTGTATTTCGTCATATGTCGAGAGATGCTTATTGCTGAAGAAGTTCTTTCTCATTCTACAAAGTACAACGTTGTTTATCGTTGAAACTTGATTAGACATGAATAAATATGAAGGACAAAGCAGTCTTAACTTGGTTAGAGTTAAGGAATTCGTTTTATAGGAGAATCCGAATTCGTGCATAACTCGTAAAATAGAGCTTATTTTCGGATTCCTGAAGAATGAGTCTGGTTCTTTCTCATAATACAAAGTTTGTTGTTTATTGTTGAAACTTCATCAGAAGTGAAGAAATAAATGAATGCCTATCAACAAATGTGGGATCTAAACTCTAGTGCTTCCTCTAAAATAATTTCCTTTCTCAATTCAGAAATGTGTGTGTGTAAGTCACACTCTGCACTGTGAGCACACACACCAAATCAGAAAGGCTTTTTTCTCTCTTTTCTACATTATGGACTGTGGGGACACAAAACCGCTCTCTCTTTTTTTTTTTGATTGTGTGCCAGGGCGTTGTCTCACGTATTAGATTATGCTTACGATACGAATGGGTTTATCAGTCACATCAGAATCCATACATACTGATACTCCCGTAATAAAATGGTCGGATCTTATCAAACACACTTTGTTTCTTGTGACAATCAAGTCAGCGAAACAGCATATACACGTCAAGACACTGAATCAAGTTTGCCACAAGAACTCATAAGTTTGGCAGTATTGCTCTGCCGTCAGCAATCATACACCCATTTTATTTTCGTGAGACATGTGCAGGCACCTGTTCATCTACTGTTCTATCACTATGAATTAGTTTATCTATTATCAATAAGGATACTTCTACAACTACTATCAAAGTATGTCCAGACTTCTTATGTTGTCAGTTGCTATATATGAATAAGTGGGTAGCTACTGACAAGCATTAAGCATGTCACACAGCCCAAACATATAACATTTCAGGACACACCACACAGTTAACAACCACAGTGAAGTGTCAAAGCCCAAACATGTAACATTCAACAGGACACTTACACAACACATTCAAATCAAACAGTCAGACAACATACAAGAACATATACCCCAGCCGGCATTGCTCCCTGCCTATTTTCCTACAGCTCACTATGTGTGCGCACACCTTTATTCACAAACTCTTCAACTTATACTCTTTTACCAAAGCTGCTACAGCTCGATTGGCCGAATACCCTTAGATCCTATTGCGGTGAATTTGACATCTGCCTTACATGTAACAGATTAGCGGTTTAGCAGTTTTAATTTAGTTTGAGTGAAGGAATTCATTTTATAGCAAAATCCGAAATCGTGAAGAACTCATGAAAGTAAGCTTATTCTCGGATTCCCGAAACTTTAGATTTGCTCTTTCTTTTACTGCAAAGTACAACGTTGTTTTTTTTTTTGTTTAAATCTTTCTAGACATGGTAAATATGAAGGACAAAGCAGTTTTAACATAGTTTGAGTGAAGGAATTCATTTTATAGATAAAATCCCAAGAGTCTGCTGAGAAAAGAGAGTGAATGCGAAGTAGACTTTAACACGGCTCTGGGAGCGAGCCGAGTGTGGGCTAACCGGGAGAATTGCTTGAAAGAAACGCGACACCGAATGAGCGGTCAGAACAAAGCCTCAATACGGTGTTCCCGTGGTGTTTTTGTTGCTGCCTTGTCGATTGCACAGGGGCAAGCGTTTCAACCAAGCAACGCTCACCATGGGGAAGGTGGCTATGGCAACTAGCCTGATGCCCTGCTCCCGCAGTGACGGATAATCGTACTCTGGTTTCTCTTCATAACATACAAGTCTTTCGCCTTTTACTAAAGACTTTCGTGGAGAGCAGCACTAATGAGTTGTTTCTATTTTTGGCAGGCTTTACCTTTGCGGGTGAAGCCCTTTCTGTCTGTGCAAAAGAAATCTTGTTACTGTGCAGAGTGACTTCTCTGAGTAGAGTCGCCTTACTTGTTGCGATTGTGCCGATGTTCGAAGCTGGAGTGCAAAGTTGTTGCTTGAATGGTGCTTGCTGGAGCATGCGGGAGTGCAAAGTTATACCATTTAAAAGGGCTGAAGAGTGCTCAGTGCAGCGGGTGGGCGGAGGTGCAACGTGACACTCTGGCCACCTATGGCCATAAAAAGAACACTGCTACAAGTGCGCATTGTGCCAGCAAGGGCCCTCGGACCTGAAACAGTGGACAGTTATCGCTTCTCGGCCTTTTTGGCTAAGATCAAGTGTAGTATCTGTTCTTATCAGTTTAATATGTCCTCTATACGAGGACTACATATTAAATGGATTTTTAAGAATAGGAGTTGAAAAAGAAGCTTTGCTCCGTTCACTCCAAGCATCCACCCAGTACTGCAGTGCCGCTGGGAACGGTGCGCTCTTCTCTGCTCTTGTGAAAAAGCAAACAGCGGTGCAGGATGGAAGTTTCAGGGAGCCCAAGATTAAACTTTCTTTTAATCTGCTGAGAAAAGAGAGTGAATGCGAAGTAGACTTTAACACAGCTCTGGGAGCGAGCCGAGTGTGGGCTAACCGGGAGAATTGCTTGAAAGAAACGCGACACCGAATGAGTGGTCAGAACAAAGCCTCAATACGGTGTTCCCGTGGTGTTTGTGGCTGCCTTGTCTTTTGCACAGAGTAAAAGACAAGGCAGCCATCGAATAGGGCCCGATTGTTCCTACTTGGTCAGCCGAGGAGCAAGGGGGGGGGAGCAAGCGTCTCAACCAAGCAAATCTCACCAAGTAGGAACAATCGGGCCCTATTCGATGGCTGCAACACCTGAAAGAGATATTGATGCGAGACCCGATCAAAAGCTTTTTCAAAGTCTAAATTTAAGATGACAAGCCGGGTGTTTCTGTCTCTAAGTAATCAATGATGTCTCGAATCAGTACGAGGCTGTCGGTGAGTTGTCTCTCTGAGATGGCACAAGACTGGTCTGGGTGAATTACCTCCTCTAAAACAGAGGACATCCGTGTCGTTAAAACCTTGCTAAAAAGTTTACAGTCAAAGTTTAAAAGTGTGATGGGCCTCCAATTCTTTAGGTCAGTCTTATCATTTTTATCAGAAGTGAAGAAATAAATGAATGCCTATCAACAAATGTGGGATCTAAACTCTAGTGCTTCCTCTAAAATAATTTCCTTTCTCAATTTAGAAATGTGTTAGAAAAGGTAAAAATGCCGGTCCATACATAATCAAAATCGGGAGAGGTGGTGTTCAGCTGCAAGAAAGTCTAAATGTCCATCAATAATTGCTAGAAAACATGAAAGAAACTTTTCGAAAATCAAACCGCACATGATCATAAGTGGGATAGGAGGTGTTCAGCTGCAAGGTGTGAATGTCCACCCATAATTCCTGAAAAATGGGCAAAAAAAAGGTGTGAATGCCCAACCATACATCATCAAAAGCAGGAGTGGAAGTGTTCGGCTACAAGAAGGTGTGAACGTCCAACAAAAATATGTAAAAAGCAGTTAAGAAAAGGTTCGAATATCCAACCAAACATAATCAAAAGCGGGAGCAGAGCTTTTCGACTGCAAGTAGGTGTGAATGTCAGATCATAATTTGCAAAAAGCTGATGAGAAAGGGTGAGAATGCCCGACTATACATCATCAAATGCGGTAGCGGAGTTGTTCGGCTGTGAGTAGGTGTGAATCTCCGACCATAATTGCTGAAAAATGTGTTAGAAAAGGTAAAAATGCCGGTCCATACATCATCAAAAGCGAGAGGGGTTGTGTTCGGCTGCAAGTAGGTGTGAATGTCCAGCCATAATTACTCACAAACGGGTAAGAAAAGGTAGTATTGCCAGACCATATATGATCAAAACAGGGAGCGGAGGTGGTTCAGCTGCAAGAAGGTTTGAATGTCCGACTAAAGTTCAAATATATTAAAGAAAGCGGGAGGAGAGGTCTTCGGATGAGAGTGGTTGAAAATTTCCGACCATAATGTATAAAATGCGGTGAAAAAAAGGTGTGATAGAACACTAAAAGGTGGAGCGGAAGTGTTCGGCTGCAAGAAGGTGTGAATGTCCGACTATATTTGGTGAAAAGCAGGTGAAGCAAGGTCTGAATGCCAAACCTTACATCATCAAATGCGAGATCAGAGGTGTTTGGCTGCAAGAAGGCCATAGTTTGCCAAAAGCGGGTAAGGTGCGAATGTCCGACTAAATATCGAAAAAATTTGGGGCAGAGGTCTTCGGATGCAAGTGGGTGTGAATATCCCAACATACAAGTATGGTGGAGAGGAAGCTGTGAATAGCCGACCATAGTTTGGAAAAAGCGGGTAAGAAAAGGTTTGAATACCCAAACATACACCATCAAAAGAGGGAGCGGAGGTGTTCTGCTGTACGAAGGTGTGAATGTCCGACCATAGTTGGTAAAAGGCGGGTAAGAAAAGGTTAAAATACCCGACTGTACACAATCAATAGCGGGAGCGGATGTGTTCGGCTACAAGAAGGTGTGAAAGTCCGACCATGGTTTGTAAAAAGCGGGTAAGAAAAGGTGCGAATGTCCGTTAATGTATGATCAAAAGAGAGAGCGGAGGTTTTCGGATACAAGAAGGTTTGAATGTCCCACCATAGTTTGTAAAAAGCGGGTAAGAAAAGGTTCGAATGCCCGACTATACACCATCAAAAGCGGGAGCAGAGGTGTTCCGCTGTAAGACGGTGTGAATGTCCGACCATAGTTGGTAAAAAGCGGGTAAGAAAAGGTTAAAATACCCGACTGTACACAATCAATAGCAGGAGTGGAGTTGTTCGGCTACAAGAAGGTGTGAAAGTCCGACCATGGTTTGTAAAAACCGGGAAGAAAAGGCTCGAAAGCCCGACTATACACCATCAAAAAGAAGGTTTGAATGTCCATCAATAATTGCTTTAAAACAAGAAAGTAAATTTTCGAATATCAAACCGTACATGATCATAAGCGGGAGAGGAGGTGTTCCGCTGTAAGACGGTGTGAATGTCCGACCATAGTTGGTAAAAAGCGGGTAAGAAAAGGTTAAAATACCCGACTGTACACAATCAATAGCGGGAGCGGAGTTGTTCGGCTACTAAAAGGTGTGAAAGTCCGACCCTGGTTTGTAAAAAGCGGGTAAGAAAAGGTTCGAATGCCCAAACATACACCATCAAAAGAGGGAGCGGAGGTGTTCCGCTGTAAGACGGTGTGAATGTCCGATCATAGTTGGTAAAAAGCGGGTAAGAAAAGGTTAAAATACCCGACTGTACACAATCAAAAGAGGGAGCGGAGTTGTTCAGCTAAGAGAAGGTGTGAAAGTCCGACCATCGTTTGTAAAAAGCGGGTAAGAAAAGGTTCGTATGCCCGAATATACACTATCAAAACCGGAAGTGTAGGTGTTCGGCTGCAAGAAGGTGTGAACGTCCGACCAAAGTTTGTAAAAAAGCAGTTAAGAAAAGGTTCCCCCACAGAGCACAGAACCCAGGAAGCCCACCGCAGGGGCAACCACGCATCCACCCAGAAGACTGCAGAGGAAGCCCCCGGAAAGAGCCCCCATAAGCATAGGGCAGAGGCCCTCCGGGAGCCAGGGGCAACAGCCCACCGACGTCGCCAGGCCCCAGCCGCCCAGACATGGGCCGTGCACTGGATCCGGGCCCCAGGAGCCCGAGCGCCCCCAAACCCCCCGGCAGAGGCCCCACCCAATACCCAGGAGGGCCAAGCGCCCCAGACAGCCACACAGTGGGTCAGTGCCTGCCCCAGCACCCCTGGCCAAGTGCCCTGGGAGTCAAGACGTGCCCACAGGTGGGTGAAGTCGCGAGCAGCGGAGAGAGGCCACGCCGCCCCCCCCATCGGGAGAAGCACAGGCAGGCCAGGCGACAGCAAGTCCAAGATCCAGGCCCAATCATTACCACACACACTTTCATGTCCCATACATCTACACGTCCTCCCTCCCTCGACTCCACTGGGGTGTAGTGCAGCGGGCACACCAGGGGGCCAGCAGCCCCCCAGCCACCACAGACCCCAAACCAGCAGAACAATTAATTAATCCTCCTGGCCCCTCCCGCCCCGAGCAGCAACCAGGAAGCAGGGGTGTGCGAAGAAGACCCCTCCCCTCACCCTTCTGGCTCTTCAATATTTTCTAATAGTGAGCAATTAAAATTGAGGGGCAGCCAAACTTGTAGAACTGGGAGCGTGGCCCTCTGGGCAGCCTACATACCCAAAGAGCCCCGCCCACCAGATGCCACTCAGTGTAACCACCCCCCAAGACCTAATGTGTGTGTGTGAGTGTGTTTGATAAGTAGTAATGTCTAAGGTGTAATTAAAACAGGGGTGGGAACTGCAGAGTGCAACTACTGCAGAGTCCACTACACCCCACCGAACACACACGCCCCCAAAACCCTTCATATGTGAGTGTGTGCTGTGTACAGGAGCCAGAAGGGAGAGGGGTATGGGGATATACACTGGGGGCAGCCAGGGACTGGCTGCAATAGGCATCCCCGCTACCAGGGAGCCAACACAGGACAGGAGGGCCTGATGTCCACCAGGCCAGGGGCCTGCAGCGACCATATTCTGGGAGCTACTGTACCCCCAGAAGGTACCCATACCGCCCCACCCCACTCAACCCAACCCCACTCCGGAGGACCTCTACAAAAAACAAACAAACAACAACAAAAAACAAACAAACAAACCACCCGGTCACACCAGTCGCAGCAGCCCGGGCCTGAGACCCAACATCACCCAGGCCCCCCCAGGCCCCCCCTCAACAGGTGCGCTCTTGTGAAAAAGCAAACAGCGGCAGCAACAAAAACACAACGGGAACACCGTATTGAGGCTTTGTTCTGACCGCTCATTTGGTATGGCGTTTCTTTCAAGCAATTCTCCCGGTTAGCCCGCACTCGGCTCGCTCCCAGAGCTGTGTTAAAGTCTACTTCGCATTCACTCTCTTTTCTCAGCAGACTAAAAGAAAGTTTCATCTTGGGCTCCCTGAAACTTGCATCCTGCACCGCTGTTTGCTTTTTCACAAGAGCAGAGAAGAGCGCACCGTTCCCAGCGGCACTGCAGTACTGGGTCGATGCTTGGAGTGAACGGAGCAAGCTTCTTTTTCAACTCCTATTCTTAAAAATCCATTCAATATGTAGTCCTCGTATAGAGGACATATTAAACTGATAAGAACAGATACTACACTTGATCTTAGCCAAAAGGCCGAGAAGCGATAACTGTCCACTGTTTCAGGTCCGAGGGCCCTTGCTGGCACAATGCGCACTTGTAGCAGTGTTCTTTTTATGGCCATAGGTGGCCAGAGTGTCACGTTGCACCTCCGCCCACCCGCTGCACTGAGCACTCTTCAGCCCTTTTAAATGGTATAACTTTGCACTCCCGCATGCTCCAGCAAGCACCATTCAAGCAACAACTTTGCACTCCAGCTTCGAACATCGGCACAATCGCAACAAGTAAGGCGACTCTACTCAGAGAAGTCACTCTGCACAGTAACAAGATTTCTTTTGCACAGACAGAAAGGGCTTCACCCGCAAAGGTAAAGCCTGCCAAAAATAGAAACAACTCATTAGTGCTGCTCTCCACGAAAGTCTTTAGTAAAAGGCGAAAGACTTGTATGTTATGAAGAGAAACCAGAGTACGATTATCCGTCACTGCGGGAGCAGGGCATCAGGCTAGTTGCCATAGCCACCTTCCCCATGGTGAGCGTTGCTTGGTTGAAACGCTTGCCCCTGTGCAATCGACAAGGCAGCAACAAAAACACCACGGGAACACCGTATTGAGGCTTTGTTCTGACCTCTCATTCGGTGTCGCGTTTCTTTCAAGCAATTCTCCCGGTTAGCCCACACTCGGCTCGCTCCCAGAGCCGTGTTAAAGTCTACTTCGCATTCACTCTCTTTTCTCAGCAGACTCTTGGGATTTTATCTATAAAATGAATTCCTTCACTCAAACTATGTTAAAACTGCTTTGTCCTTCATATTTACCATGTCTAGAAAGATTTAAACAAAAAAAAAACAACGTTGTACTTTGAAGTAAAAGAAAGAGCAAATCTAAAGTTTCAGGAATCCGAGAATAAGCTTACTTTCATGAGTTCTTCACGATTTCGGATTTTGCTATAAAATGAATTCCTTCACTCAAACTAAATTAAAACTGCTAAACCGCTAATCTGTTACATGTAAGGCAGATGTCAAATTCACCGAAATAGGATCAAAGGGTATTCGGCCAATCGAGCTGTAAAAGCTTTGGTAAAAGAGTATAAGTTGAAGAGTTTGTGAATAAAGGTGTGCGCACACATAGTGTGCTGTACGAAAATAGGCAGGGAGCAATGCCGGCTGGGGTATATGTTCTTGTATGTTGTCTGACTGTTTGATTTGAATGTGTTGTGTAAGTGTCCTGTTGAATGTTACATGTTTGGGCTTTGACACGCTTCACTGTGGTTGTTAACTGTGTGGTGTGTCCTGAAATGTTATATGTTTGGGCTGTGTGACATGCTTAATGCTTGTCAGTAGCTACCCACTTATTCATATATAGCAACTGACAACATAAGAAGTCCGGACATACTTTGATAGTAGTTGTAGAAGTATCCTTATTGATAATAGATAAACTAATTCATAGTGATAGAACAGTAGATGAACAGGTGCCTGCACATGTCTCACGAAAATAAAATGGGTGTATGATTGCTGACGGCAGAGCAATACTGCCAAACTTATGAGTTCTTGTGGGAAACTTGATTCAGTGTCTTGACGTGTATACGCTGTTTCGCTGACTTGATTGTCACAAGAAACAAAGTGTGTTTGATAAGATCCGACCATTTTATTACGGGAGGATCAGTATGTATGGATTCTGATGTGACTGATAAACCCATTCGTATCGTAAGCATAATCTAATACGTGAGACAACGCCCTGGCACACAATCAAAAAAAAAAAGAGAGAGCGGTTTTGTGTCCCCACAGTCCATAATGTAGAAAAGAGAGAAAAAAGCCTTTCTGATTTGGTGTGTGTGCTCACAGTGCAGAGTGTAGAGAAAAGAGAGAAAAGAAAGCCGTTTTGGTGTCACGGGTGTTGTGACTTACACACACACATTTCTGAATTGAGAAAGGAAATTATTTTAGAGGAAGCACTAGAGTTTAGATCCCACATTTGTTGATAGGCATTCATTTATTTCTTCACTTCTGATGAAGTTTCAACAATAAACAACAAACTTTGTAGAATGAGAAAGAACTTCTTCAGCAATAAGCATCTCTCGACATATGACGAAATACAGATTTTGCTATAAAATTAATTCCTTCTATCAGCCTGACTTAAAACTGTTTGTCCTCCTTATTTATCCACTTCAAATCAAGTTTCAACAATTAAAAAAATGTTGTAGTTTGAGAAAAAACAACTTCATCTTAAGCAATCAGTAGGGTAAGAAAGGGTAAGAAAAGGTGCAAATGCCAACCATACATCACTAAAAGGTGGAGCGGAAGTATTCGGCTGGAAGTAGGTGCGAATGCCTGACAATGTATGATCAAAAGAGGGAGCGGAGGTTTTCGGCTGCAAGGTCTGAATGTCCAACCATAATTTGTAAAAACCGGGGAAGAAAAGGCTCGAAAGCCCGACTATACACCATCAAAAGCGGGAGCGGAGGTGTTCGGCTGCAAGTAGGTGTGAATGTTCGACCATAATTTGTAAAAAGCGGGTAAGAAAAGGTTCGAATGCCCTGCTATATATTAACCAAAGCAGGAGGAGAGGTCTTCGGATACGAGTGGGTGAGAATTTACAACCATAATCTATAAAATGTGGTGAAAAAAAAGGTGTGAATACCCCATAGAACACTAAAAGGTAGAGCGGAAGTGTTCGGCTGCAAGAAGGTGTGAATGTCTGACCATAGTTTGTAAAAAGCGGGTAAGAAAAGGTTCGAATGCCCGAACATACACCATCAAAGGAGGGAGCGGAGGTGTTCCGCTGTAAGAAGGTGTGAATGTCCGACCATAGTTGGCAAAAAGCAGGTAAGAAAAGGTTAAAATACCCGATTGTACACAATCAATAGCGGGAGCAGAGTTGTTCCGCTACTAAAAGGTGTGAAAGTCCGACCATGGTTTGTAAAAAGCGGGTAAGAAAAGGTGTGAATGCCCGACAATGTATGATCAAAAGAGGGAGAGGAGGTTTTCGGCTGAAACAAGGTCTGAATGTCCATCCATATTTTGTAAAAATCTGAGAAGAAAAGGCTCGAAAGCCCGACTATACACCATCAACAGCTGGAGCGGAGGTGTTCAGCTGCAAGAAGGTCTGAATGTCCATCAATAATTGCTAGAAAACATGGAAGAGAATTTTCGAATATCAAACCGCACATGATCATAAGCGGGAGAGGAGGTGTTCAAATGCAAGAAGGTGTGAATGTCCACCCATAATTACTGCAAAATGGGTAAGAAAAGGTACGAATGCCCAACCATACATGATCCTAACAGGGAGCGGAGGTGTTTGGCTGCGACAAGGTGTGTATGTACACCCATAATTAATGAAAAGCGGGCAACAAGTAGGTTTGAATATCCATCATCAAAAGCAGGAGTGGATGTGTTCGGCTACAAGAAGGTTTGAATGTCTGACCATAGTTTGTAAAAAGCGGGTAAGAAAAGGTTCGAATGCCCGAACATACACCATCAAAGGAGGGAGCGGAGGTGTTCCGCTGTAAGAAGGTGTGAATGTCCAACCATAATTGGCAAAAAGCAGGTAAGAAAAGGTTAAAATACCCTATTGTACACAATCAATAGCGGGAGCAGAGTTGTTCCGCTACTAAAAGGTGTGAAAGTCCGACCATGAATTGTAAAAAGCGGGTAAGAAAAGGTGCGAATGCCCGACAATGTATGATCAAAAAAGGGAGCGGAGGTTTTCGGCTGAAAGAAGGTCTGAATGTCCATCCATAATTTGTAAAAATCGGGGAAGAAAAGGCTCGAAAGCCCGACTATACACCATCAACAGCTGGAGCGGAGGTGTTCAGCTGCAAGAAGGTCTGAATGTCCATCAATAATTGCTAGAAAACATGGAAGAGAATTTTCGAATATCAAACCGCACATGATCATAAGCGGGAGAGGAGGTGTTAAAATGCAAAAAGGTGTGAATGTCCACCCATAATTACTGCAAAATGGGTAAGAAAAGGTACGAATGCCCAACCATACATCATCAAAAGCAGGAGTGGATGTGTTCGGCTACAAGAAGGTTTTAATGTCCGACCATAGTTTGTAAAAAACGGGTAAGAAAAGGTTCGAATGCCCGAACATACACCATCAAAAGAGGGAGCGGAGGTGTTCCACTGTAAGAAGGTGTGAATGTCTGACCATAGTTGGTAAAAAGCGGGTAAGAAAAGGTGAAAATACCCGACTGTACACAATCAATAGCGGGAGCGGAGTTGTTCGGCTACTAAAAGGTGTGAAAGTCCGACCCTGGTTTGTAAAAAGCGGGTAAGAGAAGGTGCGAATGCCCGACAATGTATGATCAAAAGAGGGAGCGGAGGTTTTCGGCTGCAAGAAGGTCTGAATGTCCAACAATAATTTTGTAAAAACCGGGGAAGAAAAGGCTCGAAAGCCCGACTATACATCATCAAAAGCGGGAGCGGAGGTGTTCAGCTGCAAGAAGGTCTGAATGTCCATCAATAATTGCTAGAAAACATGAAAGAAAATTTTCGAATATCAAACCACACATCATCATAAGCGGGAGAGGAGGTGTTCAGCTGCAAGAAGGTGTAAATGTCCGACCATAGTTTGTAAAAAATGGGTAAGAAAAGGTGCGAATGCTCAACCATACATCATCAAAAGCAGGAGTGGATGTGTTCGGCTAAAAGAAGGTTTGAATGTCCGACCATAGTTCGTAAAATGCGGGTAAGAAAAGGTTCGAATGCCCGAATATATACCATCAAAAGCGGAAGCGGAGGTGTTCGGCTGCAAGAAGGTGTGAATGTCCGACCAAAGTTTGTAAAAAGCAGTGAAGAAAAGTTTCGAATATCCAACCAAACATAATCAAAAGCGGGAGCGGAAGTGTTCGGCTGTGAGTAGGTGTGAATGTCAAACCATAATTGCTGAAAAATGTGTTAGAACAGACTAGAATGCCGAACCATACATCATCAAAAGCGGGAAAAGTGGTGTTCGGCTGCAAGTAGGTGTGAATGTCCAGCCATAATTACTCACAAACCGGTAAGAAAAGGTAGTATTGCCAGACCATACATTATCAAAACAGGGAGCGGAGGTGGTTCAGCTGCAAGGTGTGAATGTCTGACTAAAGTTTATAAAAAGCGGGTAAGACAAGGTGCGAATGCCTGACAATTTATGATCAAATGAGGGAGCGGAGGTTTTCGGCTGCAAGGTCTGAATGTACAACCATAATTTGTAAAAACCGGGGAAGAAAAGGCTCGAAAGCCCGACTATACACCATCAAAAGCGGGAGCGGAGGTGTTCGGCTGCAAGTAGGTGTGAATGTTCGACCATAATTTGTAAAAAGCGGGTAAGAAAAGGTTTGAATGCCCGACTATATATTAACAAAAGCAGGAGGAGAGGTCTTCGGATAAGAGTGGGGGAGAATTTCCAACCATAATCAATAAAATGCGGTGAAAAAAAAGGTGTGAATACCCCATAGAACACTAAAAGGTGGAGCAGAAGTGTTCAGCTGCAAGAAGGTGTGACTGTTCGACTATATTTGGTGAAAAGCAGGTGAAGCAAGGTCTGAATGCCCAACCTTACATCATCAAAAACGAGATCAGAGGTGTTTGGCTGCAAGAAGGCCATAGTTTGCCAAAAGCGGGTAAGCTGCGAATGACCGACTAAATATCAACAAAAGTGGGGGCGGAGGTCTTCGGATGCAAGTGGGTGTGAATATCCCACCATACAAGTATGGTGGAGAGGAAGCTGTGAATAGCCGACCATAGTAAAAAGCGGGTGAGAAAAGGTGCGAATGTCCCATCATACATGATCATACATGATCAAAACAGGGAGCGGAGGTGTTTGGCTGCGACAAGGTGTGTATGTCCACCCATAATTAATGAAAAGCGGGCAACAAGTAGGTTTGAATACCCATCATCAAAAGCAGGAGTGGATGTGTTCGGCTACAAGAAGGTTTGAATGTCTGACCATAGTTTGTAAAAAGCGGGTAAGAAAAGGTTCGAATGCCCGAACATACACCATCAAAAGAGGGAGCGGAGGTGTTCCGCTGTAAGACGGTGTGAATGTCCAACAATAGTTGGTAAAAAGCGGGTAAGAAAAGGTTAAAATACCCGACTGTACACAATCAATAGCGGGAGCGGAGTTGTTCGGCTACAAGAAGGTGTGAAAGTCCAACCATGGTTTGTAAAAAGCGGGTAAGAAAAGGTGCGAATGCCCGACAATGTATGATCAAAAGAGGGAGTGGAGGTTTTCGGCTGCAAGAAGGTCTGAATGTCCAACCATAATTTGTAAAAACCGGGGAAGAAAAGGCTCGAAAGCCCGACTATACACCATCAAAAGTGGGAGCGGAGGTGTTCAGCTTCAAGACGGTGTTCAGCTTCAAGACGGTCTGAATGTCCATCAATAATTGCTAGAAAACATGAAAGAAAATTTTCGAATATCAAACTGCACATGATCATAAGCAGGAGAGGAGGTGTTCAGCTGCAAGAAGGTGTGAATGTCTACCCATAATTACTGAAAAATGGGTAAGAAAAGGTGCGAATGCCTAACCATACATCATCAAAAGAGGGAGCGGAGGTGTTCCGCTGTAAGACGGTGTGAATGTCCGACCATAGATGGTAAAAAGCGGGTAAGAAAAGGTTCAATTACCCGACTGTACACAATCAAAAGAGGGAGCGGAGTTGTTCAGCTAAGAGAAGGTGTGAAAGTCCGACCTTGGTTTGTAAAAAGCGGGTAAGAAAAGGTTCGTATGCTCGAATATACACCATCAAAAGCGGAAGCGGAGGTGTTAGGCTGCAAGATATTGTGAACGTCCGACCAAAGTTTGTAAAAAGCAGTTAAGAAAAGGTTTGAATATCTAACCAAACATAAGAATGAGTCTTTTCCGCTGTAGAATGCCCGACTATAGACCATCAAATGCGGGAGCGGAGGTGTTTGGCTCTGAGTAGGTGTGAATGTCCGACCATAATTGCTGAAGAATGTGTTAGAAAAGGTAAGAATGCTGGACCATACATCATCAAAAGCGGTAGAGGTGGTGTTCGGCTGCAAAAAGGTGTGACTGTTCGACTAAAGTTTGTAAAAAGTGGGTAAGACAAGGTGCGAATGCCTGACAATGTATGATCAAAAGCGGGAGCGGAGGTGTTCAGCTGCAAGAAGGTCTACATGTCCATCAATAATTGCTAGAAAACATGAAAGAAACTTTTCGAAAATCAAACCGCACATGATCATAAGTAGGATAGGAGGTGTTCAGCTGCAAGGTGTGAATGTCCACCCATAATTCCTGAAAAATGGGCAAAAAAAAGGTGTGAATGCCCAACCATACATCGTCAAAAGCAGGAGTGGAAGTGTTCGGCTACAAGAAGGTGTGAACGTCCAACCAAAATATGTAAAAAGAAGTTAAGAAAAGGTTCGAATATCCAACCAAACATAATCAAAAGCGGGAGCAGAGCTGTTCGACTGCAAGTAGGTGTGAATGTCAGATCATAATTTGCAAAAAGCTGATGAGAAAGGGTGAGAATGCCCGACTATACATCATCAAATGCGGTAGCGGAGTTGTTCGGCTGTGAGTAGGTGTGAATCTCCGACCATAATTGCTGAAAAATGTGTTAGAAAAGGTAAAAATGCCGGTCCATACATCATCAAAAGCGAGAGAGGTTGTGTTCGGCTGCAAGTAGGTGTGAATGTCCAGCCATAATTACTCACAAACGGGTAAGAAAAGGTAGTATTGCCAGACAATATATGATCAAAACAGGGAGCGGAGGTGGTTCAGCTGCAAGAAGGTTTGAATGTCAAACTAAAGTTCAAATATATTAACAAAAGCGGGAGGAGAGGTCTTCGGATGAAAGTGGTTGAAAATTTCCAACCATAATGTATAAAATGCGGTGAAAAAAAAGGTGTGATAGAACACTAAAAGGTGGAGCGGAAGTGTTCGGCTGCAAGAAGGTGTGAATGTCCGACTATATTTGGTGAAAAGCAGGTGAAGCAAGGTCTGAATGCCCAACCTTACATCATCAAAAGCAAGATCAGAGTTGTTAAGCTGCAAGAAGGCCATAGTTTGCCAAAAACGGGTAAGGTGCGAATGTCCGACTAAATATCAACAAAATTTGGGGCGGAGGTTTTCGGATGCAAGTGGTTGTGAATATCCCACCATACAAGTATGGTGGAGAGGAAGCTGTGAATAGCCGACCATAGTTTGGAAAAAGCGTGTAAGAAAAGGTTTGAATGCCCGAACATACACCATCAAAAGAGGGAGCGGAGGTGTTCCGCTGTACGAAGGTGTGAATGTCCGACCATAGTTGGTAAAAAGCGGGTAAGAAAAGGTTAAAATACCCGACTGTACACAATCAATAGCGGGAGCGGATGTGTTCGGCTACAAGAAGGTGTGACAGTCCGACCATGGTTTGTAAAAAGCGGGTAAGAAAAGGTGCGAATGTCTGACAATGTATGATCAAAAGAGAGAGCGGAGGTTGTCGGATACACGAAGGTTTGAATGTCCTACCATAGTTTGTAAAAAGCGGGTAAGAAAAGGTTCGAATGCCCGACTATACACCATAAAAAGCGGGAGCGGAGGTGTTCCGCTGTAAGACGGTGTGAATGTCCGACCATAGTTGGTAAAAAGCGGGTAAGAAAAGGTTAAAATACCCGACTGTACACAATCAATAGCGGGAGCGGAGTTGTTCGGCTACAAGAAGGTGTGAAAGTCCAACCATGGTTTGTAAAAAGCAATTAAGAAAAGGTTCGAATATCCAACCAAACATAATCAAAAGCGGGAGCAGAACTGTTCGACTGCAAGTAGGTGTGAATGTCCAGCCATAATTACTCACAAACGGGGGAAGAAAAGGTAGTATTGCCAGACCATACATGATCAAAACAGGGAGCGGAGGTTTGCTTCAAGGTGTTAATGTCTGACTATAGTTTGTAAAAAGCGGGTAAGACAAGGTGCGAATGCCCAACAATGTATGATCAAAAGAGAGAGCGGAGGTGTTCGGCTGCAAGGTCTGAATGTCCAACCATAATTTGTAAAAACCGGGTAAGAAAAGGCTCGAAAGCCCGACTATACATCATCAAAAGCGGGAGCGGAGGTGTTCAGCTGCAAGAAGGTGTGAATGTTCGACTAAAGTTTGTAAAAAGCTGGTAAGACAAGGAGCGATGTCCCGACATTGTATGATCAAAAGCGGGAGCGGAGGTGTCCAGCTGTGAGTAGGTGTGAATGTCCGACCATAATTGCTGAAAAATGTGTTAGAAAAGGTAAGAAAAGCGGGAGAGGTGGTGTTCGGCTACAAGAAGGTGTGAAAGTCCGACAATGGTTTGTAAAAAGCGGGTAAAAAAAGGTTCAAATGCCCGAATATACATCATCAAAAGCGGAAGCGGAGGTGTTCGGATGCAAGAAGGTGTGAACGTCCGACTAAAGTTTGTAAAAAGCAGTGAAAAGCGAGAAAAAGCATTTCGTGAGTTCTGCATGATTTGGGATTTTGCTTATAAAATGCATTACTTCACTCAAACTATGTTAAAACTGATTTGTCCTTCATATTTACCATGTCTAGAAATATTTAAACAAAAAAACAACGTTGTACTTTGCAGTAAAAGAAAGAGCAAATCTAAAGTTTCAGGAATCCGAGTATAAGCCTGCTTTCATGAGTTCTGCACGATTTCGGATTTTGCTATAAAATGAATTGCTTTGCTCAAACCAAGTTAAAACTGCTTTGTCCTTCCATATTCATCAATTCTAGTCTAGATCGACTTCAACAAAGAAAAACATTGGACTTTGCAGTAGAAGAAGTTGAAATCCATCTACACATTGATTAATATGAAGGACAAAGCAGTTCCCACTTGCCCATAAGAAAATAAGCTTATTCTCGGATTCCTGATCCTTCAGTGTTGCTCTTTCTTCTACTGCAAAATACAATGTTGTTCTTTGTTGAAGTCGATCTAGACATTGATAAATATGAAGGAAAAAGCAGTTTTAACTTGGTTTGAGTGAATTAATTCATTTTATACATAAAATCCGAAATCGTGCAGAACTCATGAAAATAAGCTTATTCTCGGATTCCTAAAACTTTTGATTGGCTCTTTCTTTTACTGCAAAGTACAACGTTGTTTTTTTTGTTTAAATATATCGAGACATTGATAAATATGAAGGTAAAAGCCGTTTTAACATAGTTTGAGTGAAGGAATTGATTTTATAGATAAAATCCCAAATCATGCAGAACTCCTCAAAAGGGGCGTATGGCTTAATCACAAGTGTGGTTCTTTCTCATTCAGGGTAGTATGAGGAAGTTTATGCTTGAAATATATGTAGAAATGGGTACATATGAAGGACAAAGCAGTGTTAACTTAGTTTGAGTGAAGGAATTCATTTTATACATAAAATCCCAAATCATGCAGAACGTATGAAAAGAAGCTTATTCTCGGATTCCTGATCCTTCAGTTTTGCTCTTTCTTCTACTGCAAAATACAATGTTGTTCTTTGTTGAAGTCGATCTAGACATTGATAAATATGAAGGAAAAAGCTGTTTTAACTTGGTTTGAGTGAATGAATTCATTTTATACATAAAATCCGAAATCGTGCAGAACTCATGAAAATAAGCTTATTCTCGGATTCCTAAAACTTTTGATTTGCACTTTCTTTTACTGCAAAGTACAACGTTGTTTTTTGTTGAAATCTATCTAGACATTGATTACATTCACACCTACTTGCAGTCGAACACCTTCTCATCCACTTATGATCATGTGCGGTTGGGCTTTCGCACCTTTTCTTACCCATTTTTCAGTAATTATGGGTGGACATTCAGACCTTCTTGCAGCCGAAAACCTCCGCTCCTCTTTTGATCATACATTGTCGGGCATTCACACCTTGTCTTACCCGCTTTTTACAAACTTTAGTTGGACATTCAAACCTTCTTGCAGCTGAACCACCTCCGCTCCCTGTTTTGATCATATATGGTCTGGCAATAGTACCTTTTCTTACCCGTTTGTGAGTAATTATGGCTGGACATTCACACCTTCTTGCAGCCAAACACAACCTCTCCCGCTTTTGATGATATATGGTCCGGCCTTCTTACCTTTTCTAACACATTTTTCAGCAATTATGGTCGGACATTCACACCTACTCACAGACGAACACCTCCGCTCCCACATTTGATAGTGTATAGTCGGGCATTCTCACCCTTTCTCATCAGCTTTTTGCAAATTATGATCTGATATTCACACCTACTTGAAGTCGAACAGCTCTGCTCCCGCTTTTGATTATGTTTGGTTGGATATTCGAACATTTTCTTAATGCTTTTTACAAACTTTGGTCGGACGTTCACACCGTCTTGCAGCCGAACACATCCGCTTCCGCTTTTGATGGTGTATAGTCGGGCATTCGAGCCTTTTCTTACCCACCTATTACTTACTATGGTTGGACATTAAAACCTTCTTGTAGCCGAACACATCCGCTCCTGCTTTTGATGATGTATGATTTGGCATTCGCACCTTTTCTTACCCATTTTTCAGTAATTATTGGTCGGACATTCAGACCTTCTTGCACCTGAACACCTCTGCTCCCGCTTTTGATGGTGTATAGTCGGGCTTTCGAGCCTTTTCTTCCCCGATTTTTACAAATTATGGTTGGACATTCAGACCTTGAGGCCGAAAACCTCCGCTCCCTCTTTTGATCATACATTGTCGGGCATTCGCCCCTTGTCTTACACGGTTTTTACAAACTTTAGTCAGACATTCACACCTTGCAGCTGAACCACCTCCATTCCCTGTTTTGATCATGTGTGGTCTGGAAATACTACCTTTTCTTCCCCCGTTTGTGAGTAATTATGGCTGGACATTCACACCTACTTGCAGCCGAAAAACCGCCTCTCCCGCTTTTGATGATGTATTGTCCGGCATTCTAGTCTTTTCTATCACATTTTTCAGCAATTATGATCTGACATTCACACCTACTTGCAGTCGAACAGCTCTGCTCCCGCTTTTGATTATGTTCGGTTGGATATTCAAACCTTTTCTTAACTGCTTTTTACAAACTTTGGTCGGACGTTCACACCTTCTTGCAGCCGAACACCCCCGCTTCCGCTTTTGATGGTATATATTCGGGTATTCGAACCTTCTCTTACCCGCTTTTTACAAACCATGGTTGGACTTTCATATCTTCTTGTATCTGAACAACTCCACTCCTGCTTTTGATGATTTATGGTTGGACATTCGCATCTTTTCCTACCCATTTTTCAGTAATTATAGGTGGATATTCACATCTTCTTGCAGCTGAACACCTCCTCTCCCGCTAATGATAATGTAAGGTTTGATATTCGAAAATTTTCTTTCATGTTTTAAAGCAATTATTAATGGACATTCACACCTACTTGCAGCCGAACACCACCTCTCCCGCTTTTGTTGATGTATGGACCGGCATTCTTACCTTTTCTAACACATTTTTCAGCAATTATGGTTGGAGAATCACACCTACTCACAGCCGAACAACTCCGCTACCGCATTTGATGGTGTATAGTCGGGATTTCTCACCCTTTCTCATCAGCTTTTTGCAAATTATTCTCTGACATTCACACCTACTTGCAGTCGAACAGCTCTGCTCCCGCTTTTGATTATGTTTGGTTAGATATTCGAACCTTTTCTTAACTGCTTTTTTACAAACTTTGGTCGGACGTTCACACCTTCTTGCAGCCGAACACCTACACTTCCGGTTTTGATAGTGTATATTCGGGCATACGAACCTTTTCTTACCCGCTTTTTACAAACCCTGGTCGGACTTTCACACCTTCTCTTAGCTGAACAACTCCGCTCCCTCTTTTGATTGTGTACAGTCGGGTATTTTAACCTTTTCTTACCCGCTTTTTACCAACTATGATCGGACATTCACACCGTCTTACAGCGGAACACCTCCGCTCCCTCTTTTGATGGTGTATGTTCGGGCATTCGAACATTTTCTTACCCGCTTTTTACAAACCAGGGTCGGACTTTCACACCTTTTAGTAGCCGAACAACTCCGCTCCCGCTATTGATTGTGTACAGTCGGGTATTTTAACCTTTTCTTACCCGCTTTTTACCAACTATGGTCGGACATTCACACCGTCTTACAGCGGAACACCTCCTCTCCCGCTTATGATCATGTACGGTTTGATATTCGAAAATTTACTTTCTTGTTTTAAAGCAATTATTGATGGACATTCAAACCTTCTTTTTGATGGTGTATAGTCGGGCTTTCGAGCCTTTTCTTCCCGGTTTTTACAAACCATGGTCGGACTTTCACACCTTCTTGTAGCCGAACAACTCCGCTCCTGCTATTGATTGTGTACAGTCGGGTATTTTAACCTTTTCTTACCCGCTTTTTACCAACTATGGTCGGACATTCACACCGTCTTACAGCGGAACACCTCTGCTCCCGCTTTTGATGGTGTATAGTCGGGCATTCGAACCTTTTCTTACCCGCTTTTTACAAACTATGGTGGGACATTCAAACCTTCTTGTATCCGAAAACCTCCGCTCTCTCTTTTGATCATACATTGTCGGACATTCGCACCTTTTCTTACCCGCTTTTTACAAACCATGGTCGGACTTTAACACCTTCTTGTAGCCGAACACATCCGCTCCCGCTATTGATTGTGTACAGTCGGGTATTTTAACCATTTCTTACCCGCTTTTTACCAACTATGGTCGGACATTCACACCTTCGTACAGCGGAACACCTCCGCTCCCTCTTTTGATGGTGTATGTTCGGGTATTCAAACCTTTTCTTACCCGCTTTTTCCAAACTATGGTCGGCTATTCACAGCTTCCTCTCCACCATACTTGTATGGTTGGATATTCACACCCACTTGCATCCGAAGACCTCTGCCCCAAATTTTTTTGATATTTAGTCGGACATTCGCACCTTACCCGCTTTTGGCAAACTATGGCCTTCTTGCCGCCAAACACCTCTGATCTCGCATTTGATGATGTAAGGTTTGGCATTCAGACCTTGCTTCACCTGCTTTTCACCAAATATAGTCGGACATTCACACCTTCTTGCAGCCGAACACTTCCGCTCCACCTTTTAGTGTTCTATCACACCTTTTTTACACCGCATTTTATACATTATGGTCGGAAATTTTCAACCACTCTCATCCGAAGACCTCTCCTCCCGCTTTCTTTAATATATTTGAACTTTAGTCGGACATTCAAACCTTCTTGCAGCTGAACCACCTCCGCTCCCTGTTTTGATCATATATGGTCTGGCAATACTACCTTTTCTTACCCGTTTGTGAGTAATTATGGCTGGACATTCACACCTACTTGCAGCCGAACACAACCCCTCTCGCTTTTGATGATGTATGGACCGGCATTTTTACCTTTTCTAACACATTTTTCAGCAATTATGGTCGGAGATTCACACCTACTCACAGCCGAAAAACTCCGCTCCCGCATTTGATGATGTATAGTCGGGCATTCTCACCCTTTCTCATCAGCTTTTTGCAAATTATGATCTGACATTCACACCTACTTGCAGTCGAAAAGCTCTGCTCCCGCTTTTGATTATGTTTGGTTGGATATTCAAACCTTTTCTTAACTTCTTTTTACATATTTTGGTTGGACGTTCACACCTTCTTGTAGCCGAACACTTCCACTCCTGCTTTTGATGATGTATGGTTGGGCATTCACACCTTTTTTTTGCCCATTTTTCAGGAATTATTGGTGGACATTCACACCTTGCAGCTGAACACCTCCTATCCCACTTATGATCATGTGCGGTTTGATTTTCGAAAAGTTTCTTTAATGTTTTCTAGCAATTATTGATGGACATGTAGACCTTCTTGCAGCTGAACACCTCCGCTCCCGCTTTTGATCATACATTGTCAGGCATTCGCACCTTGTCTTACCCACTTTTTACAAACTTTAGTCGAACAGTCACACCTACTTGCAGCCGAACACAACCTCTCTCGCTTTTGATGATGTATGGACCGGCATTCTTACCTTTTCTAACACATTTTTCAGCAATTATGGTCGGAGATTCACACCTACTCACAGCCGAACAACTCCGCTCCCGCATTTGATGGTGTATAGTCGGGCATTCTCACCCTTTCTCATCAGCTTTTTGCAAATTATGATCTGACATTCACACCTACTTGCAGTCGAACAGCTCTGCTCCTGCTTTTGATTATGTTTGGTTGGATATTCGAACCTTTTCTTAACTGCTTTTTACAAACTTTGGTTGGACGTTCACACCTTCTTGTAGCCGAACACATGCACTCCTGCTTTTGATGATGTATGGTTGGGCATTCGCACCTTTTTTTTACTCATTTTTCAGGTATTATGGGTGGACATTCACACCTTCTTGCAGCTGAACACCTCCTCTCCCACTTATGATCATGTGTGGTTTGATTTTCGAAAATTTTCTTTCATGTTTTCTAGCAATTATTGATGGACATTTAGACCTTCTTGCAGCTGAACACCACCTCTCCCGATTTTGATGATGTATGGACCGGCATTTTTACCTTTTCTAACACATTTTTCAGCAATTATGGTTGGAGATTCACACCTACTCACAGCCAAACAACTCCGCTACCGCATTTGATGGTGTATAGTCGGGCATTCTCACCCTTTCTCATCAGCTTTTTGCAAATTATGATCTGACATTCACACCTACTTGCAGTCGAACAGCTCTGCTCCCGATTTTGATTATGTATGGTTGGATATTCGAACCTTTTCTTAACTGCTTTTTACAAACTTTGGTTGGACGTTCACACCTTCTTGTAGCCGAACACATGCACTCCTGCTTTTGATGATGTATGGTTGGGCATTCGCACCTTTTTTTTACCCATTTTTCAGGTATTATGGGTGGACATTCACACCTTCTTGCAGCTGAACACCTCCTCTCCCACTTATGATCATGTGTGGTTTGATTTTCGAAAATTTTCTTTCATGTTTTCTAGCAATTATTGATGGACATTTAGACCTTCTTGCAGCTGAACAGGCTTTGTGCACATGTCTCATGAAAATAAAATGGGTGTATGATTGCTGACGTCAGAGCAATACTGCCAAACTTATGAGTTCTTGTGGCAAACTTGATTCAGTGTCTTGACGTGTATACGCTGTTTCGCTGACTTGTCACAAGAAACAAAGTGTGTTTGATAAGATCCGACCATTTTATTACGGGAGGATCAGTATGTATGGATTCTGATGTGACTGATAAACCCATTCGTATCGTAAGCATAATCTAATACGTGAGACAACGCCCTGGCACACAATCAAAAAAAAAAAAGAGAGAGCGGTTTTGTGTCCCCACAGTCCATAATGTAGAAAAGAGAGAAAAAAGCCTTTCTGATTTGGTGTGTGTGCTCACAGTGCAGAGTGTAGAGAAAAGAGAGAAAAGAAAGCCGTTTTGGTGTCACGGGTGTTGTGACTTACACACACACATTTCTGAATTGAGAAAGGAAATTATTTTAGAGGAAGCACTAGAGTTTAGATCCCACATTTGTTGATAGGCATTCATTTATTTCTTCACTTCTGATGAAGTTTCAACAATAAACAACAAACTTTGTATTCTGAGAAAGAACCAGACTCATTCTTCAGGAATCCGAAAATAAGCTCTATTTTACGAGTTATGCACGAATTCGGATTCTCCTATAAAACGAATTCCTTAACTCTAACCAAGTTAAGACTGCTTTGTCCTTCATATTTATTCATGTCTAATCAAGTTTCAACGATAAACAACGTTGTACTTTGTAGAATGAGAAAGAACTTCTTCAGCAATAAGCATCTCTCGACATATGACGAAATACAGATTTTGCTATAAAATTAATTCCTTCTATCAGCCTGACTTAAAACTGTTTGTCCTCCTTATTTATCCACTTCAAATCAAGTTTCAACAATTAAAAAAATTTTGTAGTTTGAGAAAAAACAACTTCATCTTAAGCAATCAGTAGGGTAAGAAAGGGTAAGAAAAGGTGCAAATGCCAACCATACATCACTAAAAGGTGGAGCGGAAGTATTCGGCTGCAAGTAGGTGCGAATGCCTGACAATGTATGATTAAAAGAGGGAGCGGAGGTTTTCGGCTGCAAGGTCTGAATGTCCAACCATAATTTGTAAAAACCGGGGAAGAAAAGGCTCGAAAGCCCGACTATACACCATCAAAAGTGGGAGCGGAGGTGTTCGGCTGCAAGTAGGTGTGAATGTTCGACCATAATTTGTAAAAAGCGGGTAAGAAAAGGTTCGAATGCCCTGCTATATATTAACCAAAGCAGGAGGAGAGGTCTTCGGATACGAGTGGGTGAGAATTTACAACCATAATCTATAAAATGTGGTGAAAAAAAAGGTGTGAATACCCCATAGAACACTAAAAGGTAGAGCGGAAGTGTTCGGCTGCAAGAAGGTGTGAATGTCTGACCATAGTTTGTAAAAAGCGGGTAAGAAAAGGTTCGAATGCCCGAACATACACCATCAAAGGAGGGAGCGGAGGTGTTCCGCTGTAAGAAGGTGTGAATGTCCGACCATAGTTGGCAAAAAGCAGGTAAGAAAAGGTTAAAATACCCGATTGTACACAATCAATAGCGGGAGCAGAGTTGTTCCACTACTAAAAGGTGTGAAAGTCCGACCATGGTTTGTAAAAAGCGGGTAAGAAAAGGTGTGAATGCCCGACAATGTATGATCAAAAGAGGGAGAGGGGGTTTTCGGCTTAAACAAGGTCTGAATGTCCATCCATATTTTGTTAAAATCTGGGAAGAAAAGGCTCGAAAGCCCGACTATACACCATCAACAGCTGGAGCGGAGGTGTTCAGCTGCAAGAAGGTCTGAATGTCCATCAATAATTGCTAGAAAACATGGAAGAGAATTTTGAAATATCAAACCGCACATGATCATAAGCGGGAGAGGAAGTGTTCAAATGCAAGAAGGTGTGAATGTCCACCCATAGTTACTGCAAAATGGGTAAGAAAAGGTACGAATGCCCAACCATACATGATCCTAACAGGGAGCGGAGGTGTTTGGCTGCGACAAGGTGTGTATGTACACCCATAATTAATGAAAAGCGGGCAACAAGTAGGTTTGAATACCCATCATCAAAAGCAGGAGTGGATGTGTTCGGCTACAAGAAGGTTTGAATGTCTGACCATAGTTTGTAAAAAGCGGGTAGGAAAAGGTTCGAATGCCCGAACATACACCATCAAAGGAGGGAGCGGAGGTGTTCCGCTGTAAGAAGGTGTGAATGTCCAACCATAATTGGCAAAAAGCAGGTAAGAAAAGGTTAAAATACCCTATTGTACACAATCAATAGCGGGAGCAGAGTTGTTCCGCTACTAAAAGGTGTGAAAGTCCGACCATGAATTGAAAAAGCGGGTAAGAAAAGGTGCGAATGCCCGACAATGTATGATCAAAAAAGGGAGCGGAGGTTTTCGGCTGAAAGAAGGTCTGAATGTCCATCCATAATTTGTAAAAATCGGGGAAGAAAAGGCTCGAAAGCCCGACTATACACCATCAAAAGTGGGAGCGGAGGTGTTCAGCTTCAAGACGGTGTTCAGCTTCAAGACGGTCTGAATGTCCATCAATAATTGCTAGAAAACATGAAAGAAAATTTTCGAATATCAAACTGCACATGATCATAAGCAGGAGAGGAGGTGTTCAGCTGCAAGAAGGTGTGAATGTCTACCCATAATTACTGAAAAATGGGTAAGAAAAGGTGCGAATGCCTAACCATACATCATCAAAAGAGGGAGCGGAGGTGTTCCGCTGTAAGACGGTGTGAATGTCCGACCATAGATGGTAAAAAGCGGGTAAGAAAAGGTTAAATTACCCGACTGTACACAATCAAAAGAGGGAGCGGAGTTGTTCAGCTAAGAGAAGGTGTGAAAGTCCGACCTTGGTTTGTAAAAAGCGGGTAAGAAAAGGTTCGTATGCCCGAATATACACCATCAAAAGCGGAAGCGGAGGTGTTCGGCTGCAAGATATTGTGAACGTCCGACCAAAGTTTGTAAAAAGCAGTTAAGAAAAGGTTTGAATATCTAACCAAACATAAGAATGAGTCTTTTCCGCTGTAGAATGCCCGACTATAGACCATCAAATGCGGGAGCGGAGGTGTTCGGCTCTGAGTAGGTGTGAATATCCGACCATAATTGCTGAAGAATGTGTTAGAAAAGGTAAGAATGCTGGACCATACATCATCAAAAGCGGTAGAGGTGGTGTTCGGCTGCAAAAAGGTGTGACTGTTCGACTAAAGTTTGTAAAAAGTGGGTAAGACAAGGTGCGAATGCCTGACAATGTATGATCAAAAGCGGGAGCGGAGGTGTTCAGCTGCAAGAAGGTCTAAATGTCCATCAATAATTGCTAGAAAACATGAAAGAAACTTTTCGAAAATCAAACCGCACATGATCATAAGTGGGATAGGAGGTGTTCAGCTGCAAGGTGTGAATGTCCACCCATAATTCCTGAAAAATGGGCAAAAAAAAGGTGTGAATGCCCAACCATACATCATCAAAAGTAGGAGTGGAAGTGTTCGGCTACAAGAAGGTGTGAACGTCCAACCAAAATATGTAAAAAGAAGTTAAGAAAAGGTTCGAATATCCAACCAAACATAATCAAAAGCGGGAGCAGAGCTGTTCGACTGCAAGTAGGTGTGAATGTCAGATCATAATTTGCAAAAAGCTGATGAGAAAGGGTGAGAATGCCCGACTATACATCATCAAATGCGGGAGCGGAGTTGTTCGGCTGTGAGTAGGTGTGAATCTCCGACCATAATTGCTGAAAAATGTGTTAGAAAAGGTAAAAATGCCGGTCCATACATCATCAAAAGCGAGAGAGGTTGTGTTCGGCTGCAAGTAGGTGTGAATGTCCAGCCATAATTACTCACAAACGGGTAAGAAAAGGTAGTATTGCCAGACCATATATGATCAAAACAGGGAGCGGAGGTGGTTCAGCTGCAAGAAGGTTTGAATGTCAAACTAAAGTTCAAATATATTAACAAAAGCGGGAGGAGAGGTCTTCGGATGAAAGTGGTTGAAAATTTCCAACCATAATGTATAAAATGCGGTGAAAAAAAAGGTGTGATAGAACACTAAAAGGTGGAGCGGAAGTGTTCGGCTGCAAGAAGGTGTGAATGTCCAACTATATTTGGTGAAAAGCAGGTGAAGCAAGGTCTGAATGCCCAACCTTACATCATCAAAAGCAAGATCAGAGTTGTTAGGCTGCAAGAAGGCCATAGTTTGCCAAAAGCGGGTAAGGTGCGAATGTCCGACTAAATATCAACAAAAAATGGGGCGGAGGTTTTCGGATGCAAGTGGGTGTGAATATCCCACCATACAAGTATGATGGAGAGGAAGCTGTGAATAGCCGACCATAGTTTGGAAAAAGCGGGTAAGAAAAGGTTTGAATGCCCGAACATACACCATCAAAAGAGGGAGCGGAGGTGTTCCGCTGTACGAAGGTGTGAATGTCCGACCATACTTGGTAAAAAGCGGGTAAGAAAAGGTTGAAATACCCGACTGTACACAATCAATAGCGGGAGCGGATGTGTTCGGCTACAAGAAGGTGTGACAGTCCGACCATGGTTTGTAAAAAGCGGGTAAGAAAAGGTGCGAATGTCCGACAATGTATGATCAAAAGAGAGAGCGGAGGTTTTCGGATACACGAAGGTTTGAATGTCCTACCAAAGTTTGTAAAAAGCGGGTAAGAAAAGGTTCGAATGCCCGACTATACACCATAAAAAGCGGGAGCGGAGGTGTTCCGCTGTAAGACGGTGTGAATGTCCGACCATAGTTGGTAAAAAGCGGGTAAGAAAAGGTTAAAATACCCGACTGTACACAATCAATAGCGGGAGCGGAGTTGTTCGGCTACAAGAAGGTGTGAAAGTCCGACCATGGTTTGTAAAAAGCAGTTAAGAAAAGGTTCGAATATCCAACCAAACATAATCAAAAGCGGGAGCAGAGCTGTTCGACTGCAAGTAAGTGTGAATGTCCAGCCATAATTACTCACAAACGGGGGAAGAAAAGGTAGTATTGCCAGACCATACATGATCAAAACAGGGAGCGGAGGTTCAGCTGCAAGGTGTTAATGTCTGACTATAGTTTGTAAAAAGCGGGTAAGACAAGGTGCGAATGCCCAACAATGTATGATCAAAAGAGAGAGCGGAGGTGTTCGGCTGCAAGGTCTGAATGTCCAACCATAATTTGTAAAAACTGGGTAAGAAAAGGCTCGAAAGCCCGACTATACATCATCAAAAGCGGGAGCGGAGGTGTTCAGCTGCAAGAAGGTGTGAATGTTTGACTAAAGTTTGTAAAAAGCTGGTAAGACAAGGAGCGATGTCCCGACATTGTATGATCAAAAGCGGGAGCGGAGGTGTCCAGCTGTGAGTAGGTGTGAATGTCCGACCATAATTGCTGAAAAATGTGTTAGAAAAGGTAAGAATACTGGACCATACATCATCAAAAGCGGGAGAGGTGGTGTTCGGCTGCAAGAAGGTGTGAAAGTCCGACAATGGTTTGTAAAAAGCGGGTAAAAAAAGGTTCAAATGCCCGAATATACATCATCAAAAGCGGAAGCGGAGGTGTTCGGATGCAAGAAGGTGTGAACGTCCGACCAAAGTTTGTAAAAAGCAGTGAAAAGCGAGAAAAAGCATTTCGTGAGTTCTGCATGATTTGGGATTTTGCTTATAAAATGCATTACTTCACTCAAACTATGTTAAAACTGATTTGTCCTTCATATTTACCATGTCTAGAAATATTTAAACAAAAAAACAACGTTGTACTTTGCAGTAAAAGAAAGAGCAAATCTAAAGTTTCAGGAATCCGAGTATAAGCCTGCTTTCATGAGTTCTGCACGATTTCGGATTTTGCTATAAAATGAATTGCTTTGCTCAAACCAAGTTAAAACTGCTTTGTCCTTCCATATTCATCAATGTCTAGATCGACTTCAACAAAGAAAAACATTGGACTTTGCAGTAGAAGAAGTTGAAATCCATCTACACATTGATAAATATGAAGGACAAAGCAGTTCCCACTTGCCCATAAGAAAATAAGCTTATTCTCGGATTCCTGATCCTTCAGTGTTGCTCTTTCTTCTACTGCAAAATACAATGTTGTTCTTTGTTGAAGTCGATCTAGACATTGATAAATATGAAGGAAAAAGCAGTTTTAACTTGGTTTGAGTGAATTAATTCATTTTATACATAAAATCCGAAATCGTGCAGAACTCATGAAAATAAGCTTATTCTCGGATTCCTAAAACTTTTGATTGGCTCTTTCTTTTACTGCAAAGTTTGAGTGAAGGAATTGATTTTATAGATAAAATCCCAAATCATGCAGAACTCCTCAAAAGGGGCGTATGGCTTAATCACAAGTGTGGTTCTTTCTCATTCAGGGTAGTATGAGGAAGTTTATGCTTGAAATATATGTAGAAATGGGTACATATGAAGGACAAAGCAGTGTTAACTTAGTTTGAGTGAAGGAATTCATTTTATACATAAAATCCCAAATCATGCAGAACGTATGAAAAGAAGCTTATTCTCGGATTCCTAAAACTTTCTTTTACTGCAAAGTACAACGTTGTTTTTTGTTGAAATCTATCTAGACATTGATTACATTCACACCTACTTGCAGTCGAACACCTTCTCATCCACTTATGATCATGTGCGGTTGGGCTTTCGCACCTTTTCTTACCCATTTTTCAGTAATTATGGGTGGACATTCAGACCTTCTTGCAGCCGAAAACCTCCGCTCCTCTTTTGATCATACATTGTCGGGCATTCACACCTTGTCTTACCCGCTTTTTACAAACTTTAGTCGGACATTCAAACCTTCTTGCAGCTGAACCACCTCCACTCCCTGTTTTGATCATATATGGTCTGGCAATAGTACCTTTTCTTACCCGTTTGTGAGTAATTATGGCTGGACATTCACACCTTCTTGCAGCCGAACACAACCTCTCCCGCTTTTGATGATATCTGGTCCGGCCTTCTTACCTTTTCTAACACATTTTTCAGCAATTATGGTCGGACATTCACACCTACTCACAGACGAACACCTCCGCTCCCACATTTGATAGTGTATAGTCGGGCATTCTCACCCTTTCTCATCAGCTTTTTGCAAATTATGATCTGATATTCACACCTACTTGAAGTCGAACAGCTCTGCTCCCGCTTTTGATTATGTTTGGTTGGATATTCGAACATTTTCTTAATGCTTTTTACAAACTTTGGTCGGACGTTCACACCGTCTTGCAGCCGAACACCTCCGCTTCCGCTTTTGATGGTGTATAGTCGGGCATTCGAGCCTTTTCTTACCCACCTATTACTTACTATGGTTGGACATTCAAACCTTCTTGTAGCCGAACACATCCGCTCCTGCTTTTGATGATGTATGATTTGGCATTCACACCTTTTCTTACCCATTTTTCAGTAATTATTGGTCGGACATTCAGACCTTCTTGCACCTGAACACCTCTGCTCCCGCTTTTGATGGTGTATAGTCGGGCTTTCGAGCCTTTTCTTCCCCGATTTTTACAAATTATGGTTGGACATTCAGACCTTGCAGCCGAAAACCTCCGCTCCCTCTTTTGATCATACATTGTCGGGCATTCGCCCCTTGTCTTACACGGTTTTTACAAACTTTAGTCAGACATTCACACCTTGCAGCTGAACCACCTCCATTCCCTGTTTTGATCATGTGTGGTCTGGAAATACTACCTTTTCTTCCCCCGTTTGTGAGTAATTATGGCTGGACATTCACACCTACTTGCAGCCGAAAAACCACCTCTCCCGCTTTTGATGATGTATTGTCCGGCATTCTAGTCTTTTTTATCACATTTTTCAGCAATTATGATCTGACATTCACACCTACTTGCAGTCGAACAGCTCTGCTCCCGCTTTTGATTATGTTCAGTTGGATATTCAAACCTTTTCTTAACTGCTTTTTAAAAACTTTTGTCGGACGTTCACACCTTCTTGCAGCCGAACACCCCCGCTTCCGCTTTTGATGGTATATATTCGGGTATTCGAACCTTCTCTTACCCGCTTTTTACAAACCATGGTTGGACTTTCATACCTTCTTGTAGCTGAACAACTCCACTCCTGCTTTTGATGATTTATGGTTGGACATTCGCATCTTTTCCTACCCATTTTTCAGTAATTATAGGTGGATATTCACATCTTCTTGCAGCTGAACACCTCCTCTCCCGCTAATGATCATGTAAGGTTTGATATTCGAAAATTTTCTTTCATGTTTTAAAGCAATTATTAATGGACATTCACACCTACTTGCAGCCGAACACCACCTCTCCCGCTTTTGATGATGTATGGACCGGCATTCTTACCTTTTCTAACACATTTTTCAGCAATTATGGTCGGAGAATCACACCTACTCACAGCCGAACAACTCCGCTACCGCATTTGATGGTGTATAGTCGGGAATTCTCACCCTTTCTCATCAGCTTTTTGCAAATTATTCTCTGACATTCACACCTACTTGCAGTCGAACAGCTCTGCTCCCGCTTTTGATTATGTTTGGTTAGATATTCGAACCTTTTCTTAACTGCTTTTTTACAAACTTTGGTCGGACGTTCACACCTTCTTGCAGCCGAACACCTACACTTCCGGTTTTGATAGTGTATATTCGGGCATACGAACCTTTTCTTACCCGCTTTTTACAAACCATGGTCGGACTTTCACACCTTTTAGTAGCCGAACAACTCCGCTCCCGCTATTGATTGTGTACAGTCGGGTATTTTAACCTTTTCTTACCCGCTTTTTACCAACTATGGTCGGACATTCACACCGTCTTACAGCGGAACACCTCCTCTCCCGCTTATGATCATGTACGGTTTGATATTCGAAAATTTACTTTCTTGTTTTAAAGCAATTATTGATGGACATTCAAACCTTCTTTTTGATGGTGTATAGTCGGGCTTTCAAGCCTTTTCTTCCCGGTTTTTACAAACCATGGTCGGACTTTCACACCTTCTTGTAGCCGAACAACTCCGCTCCCTCTTTTGATTGTGTACAGTCGGGTATTTTAACCTTTTCTTACCCGCTTTTTACCAACTATGATCAGACATTCACACCGTCTTACAGCGGAACACCTCCGCTCCCTCTTTTGATGGTGTATGTTCGGGCATTCGAACCTTTTCTTACCCGCTTTTTACAAACCAGGGTCGGACTTTCACACCTTTTAGTAGCCGAACAACTCCGCTCCGCTATTGATTGTGTACAGTCGGGTATTTTAACCTTTTCTTACCCGCTTTTTACCAACTATGGTCGGACATTCACACCGTCTTACAGCGGAACACCTCCTCTCCCGCTTTTGATGGTGTATAGTCGGGCATTCGAACCTTTTCTTACCCGCTTTTTACAAACTATGGTGGGACATTCAAACCTTCTTGTATCCGAAAACCTCCGCTCTCTCTTTTGATCATACATTGTCGGACATTCGCACCTTTTCTTACCCGCATTTTACAAACCATGGTCGGACTTTCACACCTTCTTGTAGCCGAACACATCCGCTCCCGCTATTGATTGTGTACAGTCGGGTATTTTAACCTTTTCTTACCCGCTTTTTACCAACTATGGTCGGACATTCACACCTTCGTACAGCGGAACACCTCCGCTCCCTCTTTTGATGGTGTATGTTCGGGTATTCAAACCTTTTCTTACCCGCTTTTTCCAAACTATGGTCGGCTATTCACAGCTTCCTCTCCACCATACGTGTATGGTTGGATATTCACACCCACTTGCATCCGAAGACCTCTGCCCCAAATTTTTTTGATATTTATTCGGACATTCGCACCTTACCCGCTTTTGGCAAACTATGGCCTTCTTGCAGCCAAACACCTCTGATCTCGCATTTGATGATGTAAGGTTTGGCATTCAGACCTTGCTTCACCTGCTTTTCACCAAATATAGTCGGACATTCACACCTTCTTGCAGCCGAACACTTCCGCTCCACCTTTTAGTGTTCTATCACACCTTTTTTTCACCGCATTTTATACATTATGGTCGGAAATTTTCAACCACTCTCATCCGAAGACCTCTCCTCCCGCTTTCTTTAATATATTTGAACTTTAGTCGGACATTCAAACCTTCTTGCAGCTGAACCACCTCCGCTCCCTGTTTTGATCATATATGGTCTGGCAATACTACCTTTTCTTACCCGTTTGTGAGTAATTATGGCTGGACATTCACACCTACTTGCAGCCGAACACAACCCCTCTCGCTTTTGATGATGTATGGACCGGCATTTTTACCTTTTGTAACACATTTTTCAGCAATTATGGTCGGAGATTCACACCTACTCACAGCCGAACCACTCCGCTCCCGCATTTGATGATGTATAGTCGGGCATTCTCACCCTTTCTCATCAGCTTTTTGCAAATTATGATCTGACATTCACACCTACTTGCAGTCGAAAAGCTCTGCTCCCGCTTTTGATTATGTTTGGTTGGATATTCGAACCTTTTCTTAACTGCTTTTTACATATTTTGGTTGGACGTTCACACCTTCTTGTAGCCGAACACATGCACTCCTGCTTTTGATGATGTATGGTTGGGCATTCACACCTTTTTTTTGCCCATTTTTCAGGAATTATGGGTGGACATTCACACCTTGCAGCTGAACACCTCCTATCCCACTTATGATCATGTGCGGTTTGATTTTCGAAAAGTTTCTTTCATGTTTTCTAGCAATTATTGATGGACATGTAGACCTTCTTGCAGCTGAACACCTCCGCTCCCGCTTTTGATCATACATTGTCGGGCATTCGCACCTTGTCTTACCCACTTTTTACAAACTTTAGTCGAACAGTCACACCTACTTGCAGCCGAACACAACCTCTCTCGCTTTTGATGATGTATGGACCGGCATTCTTACCTTTTCTAACACATTTTTCAGCAATTATGGTCGGAGATTCACACCTACTCACAGCCGAACAACTCCGCTCCCGCATTTGATGGTGTATAGTCGGGCATTCTCACCCTTTCTCATCAGCTTTTTGCAAATTATGATCTGACATTCACACCTACTTGCAGTCGAACAGCTCTGCTCCTGCTTTTGATTATGTTTGGTTGGATATTCGAACATTTTCTTAACTGCTTTTTACAAACTTTGGTTGGACGTTCACACCTTCTTGTAGCCGAACACATGCACTCCTGCTTTTGATGATGTATGGTTGGGCATTCGCACCTTTTTTTTTACCATTTTTTCAGGTATTATGGGTGGACATTCACACCTTCTTGCAGCTGAACACCTCCTCTCCCACTTATGATCATGTGTGGTTTGATTTTCGAAAATTTTCTTTCATGTTTTCTAGCAATTATTGATGGACATTTAGACCTTCTTGCAGCTGAACACCACCTCTCCCGATTTTGATGATGTATGGACCGGCATTTTTACCTTTTCTAACATATTTTTCAGCAATTATGGTTGGAGATTCACACCTACTCACAGCCGAACAACTAGGCTACCGCATTTGATGGTGTATAGTCGGGATTTCTCACCCTTTCTCATCAGCTTTTTGCAAATTATTCTCTGACATTCACACCTACTTGCAGTCGAACAGCTCTGCTCCCGCTTTTGATTATGTTTGGTTAGATATTCGAACCTTTTCTTAACTGCTTTTTTACAAACTTTGGTCGGACGTTCACACCTTCTTGCAGCCGAACACCTACACTTCCGGTTTTGATAGTGTATATTCGGGCATACGAACCTTTTCTTACCCGCTTTTTACAAACCATGGTCGGACTTTCACACCTTCTCTTAGCTGAACAACTCCGCTCCCTCTTTTGACTTTGTACAGTCGGGTATTTTAACCTTTTCTTACCCGCTTTTTACCAACTATGATCGGACATTCACACCGTCTTCCAGCGGAACACCTCCGCTCCCTCTTTTGATGGTGTATGTTCGGGCATTCGAACCTTTTCTTACCCGCTTTTTACAAACCAGGGTCGGACTTTCACACCTTTTAGTAGCCGAACAACTCCGCTCCCGCTATTGATTGTGTACAGTCGGGTATTTTAACCTTTTCTTACCCGCTTTTTACCAACTATGGTCGGACATTCACACCGTCTTACAGCGGAACACCTCCTCTCCCGCTTATGATCATGTACGGTTTGATATTCGAAAATTTACTTTCTTGTTTTAAAGCAATTATTGATGGACATTCAAACCTTCTTTTTGATGGTGTATAGTCGGGCTTTCGAGCCTTTTCTTCCCGGTTTTTACAAACCATGGTCGGACTTTCACACCTTCTTGTAGCCGAACAACTCCGCTCCTGCTATTGATTGTGTACAGTCGGGTATTTTAACCTTTTCTTACCCGCTTTTTACCAACTATGGTCGGACATTCACACCGTCTTACAGCGGAACACCTCTGCTCCCGCTTTTGATGGTGTAGAGTCGGGCATTCGAACCTTTTCTTACCCGCTTTTTACAAACTATGGTGGGACATTCAAACCTTCTTGTATCCGAAAACCTCCGCTCTCTCTTTTGATCATACATTGTCGGACATTCGCACCTTTTCTTACCCGCTTTTTACAAACCATGATCAGACTTTCACAACATCTTGAAGCCGAACACATCCGCTCCCGCTATTGATTGTGTACAGTCGGGTATTTTAACCTTTTCTTACCCGCTTTTTACCAACTATGGTCGGACATTCACACCTTCGTACAGCGGAACACCTCCGCTCCCTCTTTTGATGGTGTATGTTCGGGTATTCAAACCTTTTCTTACCCGCTTTGTCCAAACTATGGTCGGCTATTCACAGCTTCCTCTCCACCATACTTGTATGGTTGGATATTCACACCCACTTGCATCCGAAGACCTCTGCCCCAAATTTTTTTGATATTTAGTCGGACATTCGCACCTTACCCGCTTTTGGCAAACTATGGCCTTCTTGCAGCCAAACACCTCTGATCTCGCATTTGATGATGTAAGGTTTGGCATTCAGACCTTGCTTCACCTGCTTTTCACCAAATATAGTCGGACATTCACACCTTCTTGCAGCCGAACACTTCCGCTCCACCTTTTAGTGTTCTATCACACCTTTTTTTCACCGCATTTTATACATTATGGTCGGAAATTTTCAACCACTCTCATCCGAAGACCTCTCCTCCCGCTTTCTTTAATATATTTGAACTTTAGTCGGACATTCAAACCTTCTTGCAGCTGAACCACCTCCGCTCCCTGTTTTGATCATATATGGTCTGGCAATACTACCTTTTCTTACCCGTTTGTGAGTAATTATGGCTGGACATTCACACCTACTTGCAGCCGAACACAACCCCTCTCGCTTTTGATGATGTATGGACCGGCATTTTTACCTTTTGTAACACATTTTTCAGCAATTATGGTCGGAGATTCACACCTACTCACAGCCGAACCACTCCGCTCCCGCATTTGATGATGTATAGTCGGGCATTCTCACTCTTTCTCATCAGCTTTTTGCAAATTATGATCTGACATTCACACCTACTTGCAGTCGAAAAGCTCTGCTCCCGCTTTTGATTATGTTTGGTTGGATATTCGAACCTTTTCTTAACTGCTTTTTACATATTTTGGTTGGACGTTCACACCTTCTTGTAGCCGAACACATGCACTCCTGCTTTTGATGATGTATGGTTGGGCATTCACACCTTTTTTTTGCCCATTTTTCAGGAATTATGGGTGGACATTCACACCTTGCAGCTGAACACCTCCTATCCCACTTATGATCATGTGCGGTTTGATTTTCGAAAAGTTTCTTTCATGTTTTCTAGCAATTATTGATGGACATGTAGACCTTCTTGCAGCTGAACACCTCCGCTCCCGCTTTTGATCATACATTGTCGGGCATTCGCACCTTGTCTTACCCACTTTTTACAAACTTTAGTCGAACAGTCACACCTACTTGCAGCCGAACACAACCTCTCTCGCTTTTGATGATGTATGGACCGGCATTCTTACCTTTTCTAACACATTTTTCAGCAATTATGGTCGGAGATTCACACCTACTCACAGCCGAACAACTCCGCTCCCGCATTTGATGGTGTATAGTCGGGCATTCTCACCCTTTCTCATCAGCTTTTTGCAAATTATGATCTGACATTCACACCTACTTGCAGTCGAACAGCTCTGCTCCTGCTTTTGATTATGTTTGGTTGGATATTCGAACCTTTTCTTAACTGCTTTTTACAAACTTTGGTTGGACGTTCACACCTTCTTGTAGCCGAACACATGCACTCCTGCTTTTGATGATGTATGGTTGGGCATTCGCACCTTTTTTTTTACCATTTTTTCAGGTATTATGGGTGGACATTCACACCTTCTTGCAGCTGAACACCTCCTCTCCCACTTATGATCATGTGTGGTTTGATTTTCGAAAATTTTCTTTCATGTTTTCTAGCAATTATTGATGGACATTTAGACCTTCTTGCAGCTGAACACCACCTCTCCCGATTTTGATGATGTATGGACCGGCATTTTTACCTTTTCTAACATATTTTTCAGCAATTATGGTTGGAGATTCACACCTACTCACAGCCGAACAACTAGGCTACCGCATTTGATGGTGTATAGTCGGGATTTCTCACCCTTTCTCATCAGCTTTTTGCAAATTATTCTCTGACATTCACACCTACTTGCAGTCGAACAGCTCTGCTCCCGCTTTTGATTATGTTTGGTTAGATATTCGAACCTTTTCTTAACTGCTTTTTTACAAACTTTGGTCGGACGTTCACACCTTCTTGCAGCCGAACACCTACACTTCCGGTTTTGATAGTGTATATTCGGGCATACGAACCTTTTCTTACCCGCTTTTTACAAACCATGGTCGGACTTTCACACCTTCTCTTAGCTGAACAACTCCGCTCCCTCTTTTGACTTTGTACAGTCGGGTATTTTAACCTTTTCTTACCCGCTTTTTACCAACTATGATCGGACATTCACACCGTCTTCCAGCGGAACACCTCCGCTCCCTCTTTTGATGGTGTATGTTCGGGCATTCGAACCTTTTCTTACCCGCTTTTTACAAACCAGGGTCGGACTTTCACACCTTTTAGTAGCCGAACAACTCCGCTCCCGCTATTGATTGTGTACAGTCGGGTATTTTAACCTTTTCTTACCCGCTTTTTACCAACTATGGTCGGACATTCACACCGTCTTACAGCGGAACACCTCCTCTCCCGCTTATGATCATGTACGGTTTGATATTCGAAAATTTACTTTCTTGTTTTAAAGCAATTATTGATGGACATTCAAACCTTCTTTTTGATGGTGTATAGTCGGGCTTTCGAGCCTTTTCTTCCCGGTTTTTACAAACCATGGTCGGACTTTCACACCTTCTTGTAGCCGAACAACTCCGCTCCTGCTATTGATTGTGTACAGTCGGGTATTTTAACCTTTTCTTACCCGCTTTTTACCAACTATGGTCGGACATTCACACCGTCTTACAGCGGAACACCTCTGCTCCCGCTTTTGATGGTGTAGAGTCGGGCATTCGAACCTTTTCTTACCCGCTTTTTACAAACTATGGTGGGACATTCAAACCTTCTTGTATCCGAAAACCTCCGCTCTCTCTTTTGATCATACATTGTCGGACATTCGCACCTTTTCTTACCCGCTTTTTACAAACCATGATCAGACTTTCACAACATCTTGAAACCGAACACATCCGCTCCCGCTATTGATTGTGTACAGTCGGGTATTTTAACCTTTTCTTACCCGCTATGGTCGGACATTCACACCTTCGTACAGCGGAACACCTCCGCTCCCTCTTTTGATGGTGTATGTTCGGGTATTCAAACCTTTTCTTACCCGCTTTGTCCAAACTATGGTCGGCTATTCACAGCTTCCTCTCCACCATACTTGTATGGTTGGATATTCACACCCACTTGCATCCGAAGACCTCTGCCCCAAATTTTTTTGATATTTAGTCGGACATTCGCACCTTACCCGCTTTTGGCAAACTATGGCCTTCTTGCAGCCAAACACCTCTGATCTCGCATTTGATGATGTAAGGTTTGGCATTCAGACCTTGCTTCACCTGCTTTTCACCAAATATAGTCGGACATTCACACCTTCTTGCAGCCGAACACTTCCGCTCCACCTTTTAGTGTTCTATCACACCTTTTTTTCACCGCATTTTATACATTATGGTCGGAAATTTTCAACCACTCTCATCCGAAGACCTCTCCTCCCGCTTTCTTTAATATATTTGAACTTTAGTCGGACATTCAAACCTTCTTGCAGCTGAACCACCTCCGCTCCCTGTTTTGATCATATATGGTCTGGCAATACTACCTTTTCTTACCCGTTTGTGAGTAATTATGGCTGGACATTCACACCTACTTGCAGCCGAACACAACCCCTCTCGCTTTTGATGATGTATGGACCGGCATTTTTACCTTTTCTAACACATTTTTCAGCAATTATGGTCGGAGATTCACACCTACTCACAGCCGAACAACTCCGCTCCCGCATTTGATGATGTATAGTCGGGCATTCTCACCCTTTCTCATCAGCTTTTTGCAAATTATGATCTGACATTCACACCTACTTGCAGTCGAACAGCTCTGCTCCTGCTTTTGATTATGTTTGGTTGGATATTCGAACCTTTTCTTAACTTCTTTTTACATATTTTGGTTGGACGTTCACACCTTCTTGTAGCCGAACACATGCACTCCTGCTTTTGATGATGTATGGTTGGGCATTCACACCTTTTTTTTTACCATTTTTCAGGAATTATGGGTGGACATTCACACCTTGCAGCTGAACACCTCCTATCCCACTTATGATTATGTGCGGTTTGATTTTCGAAAAGTTTCTTTCATGTTTTCTAGCAATTATTGATGGACATTTAGACCTTCTTGCAGCTGAACACCACCTCTCCCGATTTTGATTATGTATGGACCGGCATTTTTACCTTTTCTAACACATTTTTCAGCAATTATGGTTGGAGATTCACACCTACTCACAGCCGAACAACTCCGCTACCGCATTTGATGGTGTATAGTCGGGCATTCTCACCCTTTCTCATCAGCTTATTGCAAATTATGATCTGACATTCACACCTACTTCCAGTCGAACAGCTCTGCTCCCGCTTTTGATTATGTTTGGTTAGATATTCGAACCTTTTCTTAACTGCTTTTTACAAACTTTGGTCGGACGTTCACAATATCTTGCAGCCGAACACCTCCGCTTCCGCTTTTGATGGTGTATATTCGGGCATACGAACCTTTTCTTACCCGCTTTTTACAAACCAAGGTCGGACTTTCACACCTTCTCTTAGCTGAACAACTCCGCTCCCTCTTTTAATTGTGTACAGTCGGGTAATTTAACCTTTTCTTACCCGCTTTTTACCATCTATGGTCGGACATTCACACCGTCTTACAGCGGAACACCTCCGCTCCCTCTTTTGATGATGTATGGTTAGGCATTCGCACCTTTTCTTACCCATTTTTCAGTAATTATGGGTAGACATTCACACCTTCTTGCAGCTGAACACCTCCTCTCCCGCTTATGATCATGTGCAGTTTGATATTCGAAAATTTTCTTTCATGTTTTCTAGCAATTATTGATGGACATTCAGACCGTCTTGCAGCTGAACACCTCCGCTCCCACTTTTGATGGTGTATAGTCGGGTTTTCGAGCCTTTTCTTCCCCGGTTTTTACAAATTATGGTTGGACATTCAGACCTTCTTGCAGCCGAAAACCTCCACTCCCTCTTTTGATCATACATTGTCGGGCATTCGCACCCTTTCTTACCCGCTTTTTACAAACCATGGTCGGACTTTCACACCTTTTATTAGCCGAACAACTCCGCTCCCGCTATTGAGTGTGTACAGTCGGGTATTTTAACCTTTTCTTACCCGCTTTTTACCAACTATGGTTGGACATTCACACCTTCTTACAGCAGAACACCTCCGCTCCCTGTTTTGATTATGTATGGTTTGACATTCGCACCTTCTCTCACCCGCCTTTTACTATGGTCGGCCATTCACAGCTTCCTCTCCACCATACTTGTATGGTGGGATATTCACACCCACCTGCATCCGAAGACCTCCGCCCCCACTTTTGTTGATATTTAGTCGGTCATTCGCACCTTACCCGCTTTTGGCAAACTATGGCCTTCTTGCAGCCAAACACCTCTGATCTCGCTTTTGATGATGTAAGGTTGGGCATTCAGACCTTGCTTCACCTGCTTTTCACCAAATATAGTCGGACATTCACACCCACTTGCATCCGAAGACCTCCGCCCCAAATTTTGTTGATATTTAGTCGGACATTCGCACCTTACCCGCTTTTGGCAAACTATGGCCTTCTTGCAGCCAAACACCTCTGATCTCGCTTTTGATGATGTAAGGTTGGGCATTCAGACCTTGCTTCACCTGCTTTTCACCAAATATAGTCGGACATTCACACCTTCTTGCAGCCGAACACTTCCGCTCCACCTTTTAGTGTTCTATCACACCTTTTTTTCACCGCATTTTATACATTATGGTTGGAAATTTTCAACCACTCTCATCCGAAGACCTCTCCTCCCGCTTTTGTTAATATATTTGAACTTTAGTCGGGCATTCAAACCTTCTTGCTGCTGAACCACCTCCGCTCCCTGTTTTGATCATATATGGTCTGGCAATACTACCTTTTCTTACCCGTTTGTGAGTAATTATGGCTGGACATTCACACCTACTTGCAGCCGAACACAACCTCTCTCGCTTTTGATGATGTATGGACCGGCATTCTTACCTTTTCTAACACATTTTTCAGCAATTATGGTCGGAGATTCACACCTACTCACAGCCGAACAACTCCGCTCCCGCATTTGATGGTGTATAGTCGGGCATTCTCACCCTTTCTCATCAGCTTTTTGCAAATTATGATCTGACATTCACACCTACTTGCAGTCGAACAGCTCTGCTCCCGCTTTTGATTATGTATGGTTGGATATTCGAACCTTTTCTTAACTGCTTTTTACAAACTTTGGTTGGACGTTCACACCTTCTTGTAGCCGAACACATGCACTCCTGCTTTTGATGATGTATGGTTGGGCATTCGCACCTTTTTTTTTACCCACTTTTCAGGTATTATGGGTGGACATTCACACCTTCTTGCAGCTGAAAACCCCCTCTCCCGATTTTGATTATGTATGGACCGGCATTTTTACCTTTTCTAACACATTTTTCAGCAATTATGGTTGGAGATTCACACCTACTCACAGCCGAACAACTCCGCTTCCGCTTTTGATGGTGTATATTCGGGCATACGAACCTTTTCTTACCCGCTTTTTACAAACCAAGGTCGGACTTTCACACCTTCTCTTAGCTGAACAACTCCGCTCCCTCTTTTGATTGTGTACAGTCGGGTAATTTAACCTTTTCTTACCCGCTTTTACCATCTATGGTCGGACATTCACACCGTCTTACAGCGGAACACCTCCGCTCCCTCTTTTGATGATGTATGGTTAGGTATTCGCACCTTTTCTTACCCATTTTTCAGTAATTATGGGTGGACATTCACACCTTCTTGCAGCTGAACACCTCCTCTCCCACTTATGATCATGTGTGGTTTGATTTTCGAAAATTTTCTTTCATGTTTTCTAGCAATTATTGATGGACATTTAGACCTTCTTGCAGCTGAACACCACCTCTCCCGATTTTGATTATGTATGGACCGGCATTTTTACCTTTTCTAACACATTTTTCAGCAATTATGGTTGGAGATTCACACCTACTCACAGCCGAACAACTCCGCTACCGCATTTGATGGTGTATAGTCGGGCATTCTCACCCTTTCTCATCAGCTTTTTGCAAATTATGATCTGACATTCACACCTACTTCCAGTCGAACAGCTCTGCTCCCGCTTTTGATTATGTTTGGTTAGATATTCGAACCTTTTCTTAACTGCTTTTTACAAACTTTGGTCGGACGTTCACAATATCTTGCAGCCGAACACCTCCGCTTCCGCTTTTGATGGTGTATATTCGGGCATACGAACCTTTTCTTACCCGCTTTTTACAAACCAAGGTCGGACTTTCACACCTTCTCTTAGCTGAACAACTCCGCTCCCTCTTTTGATTGTGTACAGTCGGGTAATTTAACCTTTTCTTACCCGCTTTTTACCATCTATGGTCGGACATTCACACCGTCTTACAGCGGAACACCTCCGCTCCCTCTTTTGATGATGTATGGTTAGGCATTCGCACCTTTTCTTACCCATTTTTCAGTAATTATGGCTAGACATTCACACCTTCTTGCAGCTGAACACCTCCTCTCCCGCTTATGATCATGTGCAGTTTGATATTCGAAAATTTTCTTTCATGTTTTCTAGCAATTATTGATGGACATTCAGACCGTCTTGCAGCTGAACACCTCCGCTCCCACTTTTGATGGTGTATAGTCGGGCTTTCGAGCCTTTTCTTCCCCGGTTTTTACAAATTATGGTTGGACATTCAGACCTTCTTGCAGCCGAAAACCTCCACTCCCTCTTTTGATCATACATTGTCGGGCATTCGCACCTTTTCTTACCTGCTTTTTACAAACCATGGTCGGACTTTCACACCTTTTAGTAGCCGAACAACTCCGCTCCCGCTATTGATTGTGTACAGTCGGGTATTTTAACCTTTTCTTACCCGCTTTTTACCAACTATGGTTGGACATTCACACCTTCTTACAGCAGAACACCTCCGCTCCCTGTTTTGATTATGTATGGTTTGACATTCGCACCTTCTCTCACCCGCCTTTTACTATGGTCGGCCATTCACAGCTTCCTCTCCACCATACTTGTATGGTGGGATATTCACACCCACTTGCATCCGAAGACCTCCGCCCCCACTTTTGTTGATATTTAGTCGGTCATTCGCACCTTACCCGCTTTTGGCAAACTATGGCCTTCTTGCAGCCAAACACCTCTGATCTCGCTTTTGATGATGTAAGGTTGGGCATTCAGACCTTGCTTCACCTGCTTTTCACCAAATATAGTCGGACATTCACACCTTCTTGCAGCCGAACACTTCCGCTTTTAGTGTTCTATGAGGCATTCACATATTTTTTTTCACCGTATTTTATAGATTATGGTTGGAAATTCTCCCCCAATACAGTGTTCCCGTGGTGTTTGTGGCTGCCTTGTCTTTTGCACAGAGTAAAAGACAAGGCAGCCATCGAATAGATTGTTTCTACTTGGTCAGCCGAGGAGCAGGGGGGGGGGGCAAGCGTCTCAACCAAGCAAAGCTCACCAAGTAGGAACAATCGGGCCCTTTTCGATGGCTGCAACACCTGAAAGAGATATTGATGCGAGACCCGATCAAATGCTTTTTCAAAGTCTAAATTTAAGATGACAAGCCGGGTGTTTCTGTCTCTAGCGTAATCAATGATGTCTCGAATCAGTACGAGGCTGTCGGTGAGTTGTCTCCCTGAGATGGCACAAGCTTGGTCTGGGTGAATTACCTCCTCTAAAACAGAGGACATCCGTGTCGCTAAAACCTTGCTAAAAAGTTTACAGTCAAAGTTTAAAAGTGTGATGGGCCTCCAATTCTTTAGGTCAGTCTTATCATTTTTTTTATAAAGTAGAGTCACTATTCCCACTCTAAAACTGTCAGGCAGTCGGTCGAGTTTTTCAAAATCTTTAAAAACATCTAAAATGTCTGATGATAAAAGGTCCCAATAGGTCAGATAGAATTCTGCAGGAAGCCCGTCTAAACCCGGAGCTCGACTTCTCTTAAAACCTGTTAGGCATTTTTTTAACTCTAAAGCAGTAAAATTCTGTGTCAAGTGTGCATTCTCTTTTACGGTTTTGTCAACGAATTTTAAGATTTCTGCCGATGTTTCCAAGTGCACTGGTTTCTCTTTGTACATGTTACTATAAAAGGTATGTACAGTTTCAATCATCTCTTGTGTGGATTTTGTTAAAAACCCATCTTCTCTTTTTAGATTTTGAATACACTCCTTTTTATTTATAACTTTCTTTCTTTTTCACCTTCCTCAATTTCCTGCTCCCTGCTTCTTACAAAAATTCCTTTACTCTTTATTTCTGCTAAAACTGACATTTCCTTTTTGACATCTTTGATTTCTTCTTTAAAGTCTATGCCACACTGATTTAGTTTAAAGTAGCGCTGTAAGCGTTTATGTAGTCCCATCATACATCTATTCTCTTTCCTTTTTTTACGTTTACCTTGCTGTTTAAAAAAAGTCTGGGTCGTTTCCTTCACCATTTCCCACCATTGTGCATGTGTTTCGTAGAGGTCTTGAAGGGTCTGCCACTCTTTATAACATTCCCTGTACTGACTGACTATGATTTCATCCTCCAACAGGGAACAGTTGAGTTTCCACAGACCACTTCCTACCGTCACACCAGAAGGGGGTGAAAGGGTGCAGGAGAGCATAAGGTGGTCTGAAAAGAAAACAGGGGTTAATCTAACATCAGTGGGTGGGCAATCTCTAGTAAAGAAATAATCAATGCGAGAGGCTCTGGTGCCATCATGACTAAACCAGGTGAAGCCCTCCTCTCTGGGATGCATGGTTTTAAAACAGTCAGTAAACTTAAAATCCCTGCATATGCCCTGAAGTAAAATCGAAGTCTTATCCACTTTAAAATCTACCCCTGCTCTTTTTCTATCTTTCCTGCTCAAGATACAGTTAAAATTCCCTCCTACAACTAAAGGTACTTGCCCTAGCATGTAAAGCTGTATATCTTCTAAAAGGTCATACCTTTCATTTTTTCCATTGAAACCATAAATATTTAAGAGGTTAAAGTCTTGCCCCATAAAATTCAAGTGTGCTAAAAGTGCCCGTCCGTCTCTCACCACTGTGCTACCTTTCACCAGAACATGCGGATTTTTAATTAGAATGGCCACACCATCATTTTTATTTTGATTTGAGCCACTCCATATCGATAAATGGGGCCACATTTCCTCCCATTGTCTATGGTTTTTTAAAAAAGGTAGTCCACATTCTTGTATTAAAAACACATCTGATTTTATGGAGTCTAAGAAGGATAAAATACTCTGGGCTCTTGTCTTTGATTTCACACTTCTCACATTTAGTGTTGAGAAGGTGAGAACCATTAAAAGCATAAAGGAAAGTAGGTATGTCATTTTCGTTTTTCTAAGTTATCAAAACAAATTACACACAGGTTATTTCTTGGGAAACTAGCTCTTCCTTCATTTCTTTAGGTGAAAAGTGAGTAGGGTGATCTATATTTCCTTTTCGGACTCTCGGTGTTGGCCTCTGATGCAATGTTGCATTTAACTTTGAGTCCCTGAGGGTTGATTGCAGAGCTGAAGTTAAAAAGGAGACCTCATTTGGTGAGTCGGAGGGGAAGACTCTAGGTTCTTCCACTGAAGAACTGTCTGAAAGGGACCTAACCCTTCCCCTCTTCTCTGATACCACTGGGGAATCAGAGGCTCAGATGCCGTCCTCTTCGGCTGTTGACCTTCGGGGAGGTGAGTATCTTCACTAGACTCACCTGTCTGCTCTTCCTCCTCATTTAGCGTAGCTCCACCCTCTGCCTGTGAATTCTCACAGACTTCAACACTGAGTGGTGAGGCCTCTACAGGCCCCTCCCCTTTTTGCTCCTCACTTCCAATCCAAGCTTTTGGCGGGAAGTTTGAATTTATTGGGTCAACCTCTTCACTTTGTTCACCAACTGCCACCTTTGGTCCTTCTCTTTGTTGGCTTGACTGTGGCTTTACCATCTTTAATTTGTTGGCAAAAGATTTAGGGCAATCTCTGAAGAGGTGATTTAATTCTCCACAGAGATTACATTTCCTGCCATTTGGACACTCTCCAAAAGTTTGCCCAATTTCTCTGCTCTTCCCATATAACACCTTGGTACAAGCCTCAACCAGGTGCCCATGCTCACCACACTTGCGGCAGAACTTGGGCTGCCCCTGGTAGTGGATGTAACCTCGGTTTTCAAGGTGGCCAGAGTGTCGCCCACCCGCTGCACTGAGCACTCTTCAGCCCTTTTAAATGGTATAACTTTGCACTCCCGCACGCTCCAGCAAGCACCATTCAAGCAACAACTTTGCACTCCAGCTTCGAACATCGGCACAGTCGCAACAAGTAAGGCGACTCTACTCAGAGAAGTCACTCTGCACAGTAAGAAGATTTCTTTTGCACAGACAGAAAGGGCTTCACCCGCAAAGGTAAAGCCTGCCAAAAATAGAAACAACTCATTAGTGCTGCTCTCCACAGAAATCTTTAGTAAAAGGCGAAAGACTTGTACGTTATGAAGAGAAACCAGAGTACGATTATCCGTCACTGCGGGAGCAGGGCATCAGGCTAGTTGGCATAGCCACCTTCCCCATGGTGAGCTTTGCTTGGTGGAGACGCTTGCTCCCCCCCCCCTTGCTCCTCGGCTGACCAACTAGGAACAATCGGGCCCTATTCGATGGCTGCCTTGTCCTTTACTCTGTGCAAAAGACAAGGCAGCAACAAAAACACCACGAGAATCCCGTATTGAGGCTTTGTTCTGATCGCTCATTCGGTGTCGCGTTTCTTTCAAGCAATTCTCCCGGTTAGCCCACACTCGGCTCGCTCCCATAGCCGTGTTAAAGTCTACTTCGCATTCACTCTCTTTTCTCAGCAGACTCTTGGGATTTTATCTATAAAATGAATTCCTTCACTCAAACTATGTGAAAACTGCTTTGTCCTTAATATTTACCATGTCTAGAAAGATTTAAACAAAAAAAAACAACGTTGTACTTTGCAGTAAAAGAAAGAGCAAATCTAAAGTTTCAGGAATCCGAGAATAAGCTTACTTTCATGAGTTCTTCACGATTTCGGATTTTGCTATAAAATGAATTCCTTCACTCAAACTAAATTAAAACTGCTAAACCGCTAATCTGTTATATGTAAGGCAGATGTCAAATTCACCGAAATAGGATCAAAGGGTATTCGGCCAATCGAGCTGTAAAAGCTTCGGTAAAAGAGTATAAGTTGAAGAGTTTGTGAATAAAGGTGTGCGCACACATAGTGTGCTGTACGAAAATAGGCAGGGAGCAATGCCGGCTGGGGTATATGTTCTTGTATGTTGTCTGACTGTTTGATTTGAATGTGTTGTGTAAGTGTCCTGTTGAATGTTACATGTTTGGGCTTTGACACGCTTCACTGTGGTTGTTAACTGTGTGGTGTGTCCTGAAATGTTATATGTTTGGGCTGTGTGACATGCTTAATGCTTGTCAGTAGGTACCCACTTATTCATATATAGCAACTGACAACATAAGAAGTCCGGACATACTTTGATAGTAGTTGTAGAAGTATCCTTATTGATAATAGATCACTAATTCATAGTGATAGAACAGTAGATGAACAGGTGCTTGCACATGTCTCACGAAAATAAAATGGGTGTATGATTGCTGACGGCAGAGCAATACTGCCAAACTTATGAGTTCTTGTGGCAAACTTGATTCAGTGTCTTGACGTGTATACGCTGTTTCGCTGACTTGATTGTCACAAGAAACAAAGTGTGTTTGATAAGATCCGACCATTTTATTACGGGAGGATCAGTATGTATGGATTCTGATGTGACTGATAAACCCATTCGTATCTTAAGCATAATCTAATACGTGAGACAACGCCCTGGCACACGATAAAAAAAAAAAAAGAGAGAGAGCGGTTTTGTGTCCCCACAGTCCATAATGTAGAAAAGAGAGAAAAAAGCCTTTCTGATTTGGTGTGTGTACTCATAGTGCAGAGTGTAGAGAAAAGAAAGCCGTTTTGGTGTCACGGGTGTTGTGACTTACACACACACATTTCTAAATTGAGAAAGGAAATTATTTTAGAGGAAGCACTAGAGTTTAGATCCCACATTTGTTGATAGGCATTCATTTATTTCTTCACTTCTGATGAAGTTTCAACAATAAACAACAAACTTTGTATTATGAGAAAGAACCAGACTCATTCTTCAGGAATCCGAAAATAAGCTCTATTTTATGAGTTATGCACGAATTCGGATTCTCCTATAAAACGAATTCATTAACTCAAACCAAGTTAAGACTGCTTTGTCCTTCATATTTATTCATGTCTAATCAAGTTTCAACGATAAACAACGTTGTACTTTGTAGAATGAGAAAGAACTTCTTGAGCAATAAGCATCTCTCGACATATGACGAAATACAGATTTTGCTATAAAATTAATTCCTTCTATCAGCCTGACTTAAAACTGTTTGTCCTCCTTATTTATCCACTTCAAATCAAGTTTCAACAATTAAAAAAAATTTGTAGTTTGAGAAAGAACAACTTAATCTTCAGCAATCAGTATAAAAAGAGGTGCAAATGCCAACCATACATACCTAAAAGGTGGAGCGGAAGTATTCAGCTGCAAGTAGGTGTGAATGTTCGACCATAATTTGTAAAAAGCGGGTAAGAAAAGGTTCGAATGCCCGACTATATATTAACAAAAGCGGGAGGAGAGGTCTTCGGATGAGAGTGGGTGAGAATTTCCAACCATAATCTATAAAATACGGTGAAAAAAAATATGTGAATGCCTCATAGAACACTAAAAGCGGAAGTGTTCGGCTGCAAGAAGGTGTGAATGTCCGACTATATTTGGTGAAAAGCAGGTGAAGCAAGGTCTGAATGCCCAACCTTACATCATCAAAAGCGAGATCAGAGGTGTTTGGCTGCAAGAAGGCCATAGTTTGCCAAAAGCGGGTAAGGTGCGAATGACCGACTAAATATCAACAAAATTGGGGGCGGAGGTCTTCGGATGCAAGTGGGTGTGAATATCCCACCATACAAGTATGGTGGAGAGGAAGCTGTGAATGGCCGACCATAGTAAAAGGCGGGTGAGAGAAGGTGCGAATGTCAAACCATACATAATCAAAACAGGGAGCGGAGGTGTTCTGCTGTAAGAAGGTGTGAATGTCCAACCATAGTTGGTAAAAAGCGGGTAAGAAAAGGTTAAAATACCCGACTGTACACAATCAATAGCGGGAGCGGAGTTGTTCGGCTACTAAAAGGTGTGAAAGTCCGACCATGGTTTGTAAAAAGCGGGTAAGAAAAGGTGCGAATGCCCGACAATGTATGATCAAAAGAGGGAGTGGAGGTTTTCGGCTACAAGAAGGTCTGAATGTCCAACCATAATTTGTAAAAACCGGGGAAGAAAAGGCTCGAAAGCCCGACTATACACCATCAAAAGTGGGAGCGGAGGTGTTCAGCTGCAAGACGGTCTGAATGTCCATCAATAATTGCTAGAAAACATGAAAGAAAATTTTCGAATATCAAACTGCACATGATCATAAGCGGGAGAGGAGGTGTTCAGCTGCAAGAAGGTGTGAATGTCTACCCATAATTACTGAAAAATGGGTAAGAAAAGGTGCGAATGCCTAACCATACATCATCAAAAGAGGGAGCGGAGGTGTTCCGCTGTAAGACGGTGTGAATGTCCGACCATAGATGGTAAAAAGCGGGTAAGAAAAGGTTAAATTACCCGACTGTACACAATCAAAAGAGGGAGCGGAGTTGTTCAGCTAAGAGAAGGTGTGAAAGTCCGACCTTGGTTTGTAAAAAGCGGGTAAGAAAAGGTTCGTATGCCCGAATATACACCATCAAAAGCGGAAGCGGAGGTGTTCGGCTGCAAGATATTGTGAACGTCCGACCAAAGTTTGTAAAAAGCAGTTAAGAAAAGGTTCGAATATCTAACCAAACATAATCAAAAGCGGGAGCAGAGCTGTTCGACTGGAAGTAGGTGTGAATGTCAGATCATAATTTGCAAAAAGCTGATGAGAAAGGGTGAGAATGCCCGACTATACACCATCAAATGCGGTAGCGGAGTTGTTCGGCTGTGAGTAGGTGTGAATCTCCAACCATAATTGCTGAAAAATGTGTTAGAAAAGGTAAAAATGCCGGTCCATACATAATCAAAATCGGGAGAGGTGGTGTTCAGCTGCAAGAAGGTCTAAATGTCCATCAATAATTGCTAGAAAACATGAAAGAAAATTTTCGAAAATCAAACCACACATGATCATAAGTGGGAGAGGAGGTGTTCAGCTGCAAGAAGATGTGAATGTCCACCCATAATACCTGAAAAATGGGTAAAAAAAAGGTGCGAATGCCCAACCATACATCATCAAAAGCAGGAGTGCATGTGTTCGGCTACAAGAAGGTGTGAACGTCCAACCAAAGTTTGTAAAAAGCAGTTAAGAAAAGGTTCGAATATCCAACCATACATAATCAAAAGCGGGAGCAGAGCTGTTCGACTGCAAGTAGGTGTGAATGTCAGATCATAATTTGCAAAAAGCTGATGAGAAAGGGTGAGAATGCCCGACTATACACCATCAAATGCGGGAGCGGAGTTGTTCGGCTGTAAGTAGGTGTGAATCTCCGACCATAATTGCTGAAAAATGTGTTAGAAAAGGTAAGAATGCCGGTCCATACATCATCAAAAGCGAGAGAGGTTGTGTTCGGCTGCAAGTAGGTGTGAATGTCCAGCCATAATTACTCACAAATGGGTAAGAAAAGGTAGTATTGCCAGACCATATATGATCAAAACAGGGAGCGGAGGTGGTTCAGCTGCAAGAAGGTTTGAATGTCCGACTAAAGTTCAAATATATTAACAAAAGCGGGAGGAGAGGTCTTCGGATGAGAGTGGTTGAAAATTTCCAACCATAATGTATAAAATGCGGTGAAAAAAAGGTGTGATAGAACACTAAAAGGTGGAGCGGAAGTGTTCGGCTGCAAGAAGGTGTGAATGTTCGACTATATTTGGTGAAAAGCAGGTGAAGCAAGGTCTGAATGCCCAACCTTACATCATCAAAAGCGAGATCAGAGGTGTTTGGCTGCAAGAAGGCCATAGTTTGCCAAAAGCGGGTAAGGTGCGAATGTCCGACTAAATATCAACAAAATTTGGGGCGGAGGTCTTCGGATGCAAGAAGGTGTGAATGTCCGACTATATTTGGTGAAAAGCAGGTGAAGCAAGGTCTGAATGCCCAACCTTACATCATCAAAAGCGAGATCAGAGGTGTTTGGCTGCAAGAAGGCCATAGTTTGCCAAAAGCGGGTAAGGTGCGAATGACCGACTAAATATCAACAAAATTGGGGGCGGAGGTCTTCGGATGCAAGTGGGTGTGAATATCCCACCATACAAGTATGGTGGAGAGGAAGCTGTGAATGGCCGACCATAGTAAAAGGCGGGTGAGAGAAGGTGCGAATGTCAAACCATACATAATCAAAACAGGGAGCGGAGGTGTTCTGCTGTAAGAAGGTGTGAATGTCCAACCATAGTTGGTAAAAAGCGGGTAAGAAAAGGTTAAAATACCCGACTGTACACAATCAATAGCGGGAGCTGAGTTGTTCGGCTACTAAAAGGTGTGAAAGTCCGACCATGGTTTGTAAAAAGCGGGTAAGAAAAGGTGCGAATGCCCGACAATGTATGATCAAAAGAGGGAGTGGAGGTTTTCGGCTACAAGAAGGTCTGAATGTCCAACCATAATTTGTAAAAACCGGGTAAGAAAAGGCTCGAAAGCCCGACTATACACCATCAAAAGTGGGAGCGGAGGTGTTCAGCTGCAAGACGGTCTGAATGTCCATCAATAATTGCTAGAAAACATGAAAGAAAATTTTCGAATATCAAACTGCACATGATCATAAGCGGGAGAGGAGGTGTTCAGCTGCAAGAAGGTGTGAATGTCTACCCATAATTACTGAAAAATGGGTAAGAAAAGGTGCGAATGCCTAAACATACATCATCAAAAGAGGGAGCGGAGGTGTTCCGCTGTAAGACGGTGTGAATGTCCGACCATAGATGGTAAAAAGCGGGTAAGAAAAGGTTAAATTACCCGACTGTACACAATCAAAAGAGGGAGCGGAGTTGTTCAGCTAAGAGAAGGTGTGAAAGTCCGACCATGGTTTGTAAAAAGCGGGTAAGAAAAGGTTCGTATGCCCGAATATACACCATCAAAAGCGGAAGCGGAGGTGTTCGGCTGCAAGATATTGTGAACGTCCGACCAAAGTTTGTAAAAAGCAGTTAAGAAAAGGTTCGAATATCTAACCAAACATAATCAAAAGCGGGAGCAGAGCTGTTCGACTGGAAGTAGGTGTGAATGTCAGATCATAATTTGCAAAAAGCTGATGAGAAAGGGTGAGAATGCCCGACTATACACCATCAAATGCGGTAGCGGAGTTGTTCGGCTGTGAGTAGGTGTGAATCTCCAACCATAATTGCTGAAAAATGTGTTAGAAAAGGTAAAAATGCCGGTCCATACATAATCAAAATCGGGAGAGGTGGTGTTCAGCTGCAAGAAGGTCTAAATGTCCATCAATAATTGCTAGAAAACATGAAAGAAAATTTTCGAAAATCAAACCACACATGATCATAAGTGGGAGAGGAGGTGTTCAGCTGCAAGAAGGTGTGAATGTCCACCCATAATACCTGAAAAATGGGTAAAAAAAGGTGCGAATGCCCAACCATACATCATCAAAAGCAGGAGTGCATGTGTTCGGCTACAAGAAGGTGTGAACGTCCAACCAAAGTTTGTAAAAAGCAGTTAAGAAAATGTTCGAATATCCAACCATACATAATCAAAAGCGGGAGCAGAGCTGTTCGACTGCAAGTAGGTGTGAATGTCTGATCATAATTTGCAAAAAGCTGATGAGAAAGGGTGAGAATGCCCGACTATACACCATCAAATGCGGTAGCGGAGTTGTTCGGCTGTGAGTAGGTGTGAATCTCCAACCATAATTGCTGAAAAATGTGTTAGAAAAGGTAAAAATGCCGGATCATATATCATCAAAAGCGGGAGAGGTTGTGTTCGGCTGCAAGTAGGTGTGAATGTCCAGCCATAATTACTCACAAACGGGTAAGAAAAGGTACTATTGCCAGACCATATATGATCAAAACAGGGAGCGGAGGTGGTTCAGCTGCAAGAAGGTTTGAATGTCCGACTAAAGTTCAAATATATTAAAGAAAGCGGGAGGAGAGGTCTTCGGATGAGAGTGGTTGAAAATTTCCAACCATAATGTATAAAATGCGGTGAAAAAAAGGTGTGATAGAACACTAAAAGATGGAGCGGAAGTGTTCGGCTGCAAGAAGGTGTGAATGTCCGACTATATTTGGTGAAAAGCAGGTGAAGCAAGGTCTGAATGCCCAACCTTACATCATCAAAAGCGAGATCAGAGGTGTTTGGCTGCAAGAAGGCCATAGTTTGCCAAAAGCGGGTAAGGTGCGAATGTCCGACTAAATATCAACAAAATTTGGGGCAGAGGTCTTCGGATGCAAGTGGGTGTGAATATCCAACCATACAAGTATGGTGGAGAGGAAGCTGTGAATAGCCGACCATAGTTTGGAAAAAGCGGGTAAGAAAAGGTTTGAATACCCGAACATACACCATGAAAGAGGGAGCGGAGGTGTTCCGCTGTAAGACGGTGTGAATGTCCGATCATAGTTGGTAAAAAGCGGGTAAGAAAAGGTTAAAATACCCGACTGTACACAATCAAAAGAGGGAGCGGAGTTGTTCAGCTAAGAGAAGGTGTGAAAGTCCGACCATGGTTTGTAAAAAGCGGGTAAGAAAAGGTTTGTATGCCCGAATATACACTATCAAAACCGGACGTGTAGGTGTTCGGCTGCAAGAAGGTGTGAACGTCCGACCAAAGTTTGTAAAAAAGCAGTTAAGAAAAGGTTCGAATATCTAACCAAACATAATCAAAAGCGGGAGCAGAGCTGTTCGACTGCAAGTAGGTGTGAATGTCAGATCATAATTGCTGAAAAATGTGATAGAAAAGACTAGAATGCCGGACAATACATCATCAAAAGCGGGAGAGGTGGTTTTTCGGCTGCAAGTAGGTGTGAATGTCCAGCCATAATTACTCACAAACGGGGGAAGAAAAGGTAGTATTTCCAGACCACACATGATAAAAACAGGGAATGGAGGTGGTTCAGCTGCAAGGTGTGAATGTCTGACTAAAGTTTGTAAAAACCGTGTAAGACAAGGGGCGAATGCCCGACAATGTATGATCAAAAGAGGGAGCGGAGGTTTTCGGCTGCAAGGTCTGAATGTCCAACCATAATTTGTAAAAATCGGGGAAGAAAAGGCTCGAAAGCCCGACTATACACCATCAAAAGCGGGAGCAGAGGTGTTCAGGTGCAAGAAGGTCTGAATGTCCGACCAATAATTACTGAAAAATGGGTAAGAAAAGGTGCGAATGCCAAATCATACATCATCAAAAGCAGGAGCGGATGTGTTCGGCTACAAGAAGGTTTGAATGTCCAACCATAATAAGTAATAGGTGGGTAAGAAAAGGCTCGAATGCCCAACTATACACCATCAAAAGCGGAAGCGGAGGTGTTCGGCTGCAAGACGGTGTGAACGTCCAACCAAAGTTTGTAAAAAGCATTAAGAAAATGTTCGAATATCCAACCAAACATAATCAAAAGCGGGAGCAGAGCTGTTCGACTGCAAGTAGGTGTGAATATCAGATCATAATTTGCAAAAAGCTGATGAGAAAGGGTGAGAATGCCCGACTGTACACTGTCAAATGTGGGAGCGGAGGTGTTCGTCTGTGAGTAGGTGTGAATGTCCGACCATAATTGCTGAAAAATGTGTTAGAAAAGGTAAGAATGCCGGACCATATATCATCAAAAGCGGGAGAGGTTGTGTTCGGCTGCAAGAAGGTGTGAATGTCCAGCCATAATTACTCACAAACCGGTAAGAAAAGGTACTATTGCCAGACCATATATGATCAAAACAGGGAGCGGAGGTGGTTCAGCTGCAAGAAGGTTTGAATGTCCGACTAAAGTTTGTAAAAAGCGGGTAAGACAAGGTGCGAAAGCCCAACCGCACATGATCATAAGTGGATGAGAAGGTGTTCGACTGCAAGTAGGTGTGAATGTAAGATCATAATTTGTAAAAAGCGGGTAAGAAAAGGTAAGAATGCCCAATCATAAATTATCAAAAGCGGCAGCAGAGTTTCGGCTGGTATTTATCAATGTCTAGATAGATTTCAACAAAAAACAACGTTGTACTTTGCAGTAAAAGAAAGTGCAAATCAACAGTTTTAGGAATCCGAGAATAAGCTTATTTTCATGAGTTCTGCACGATTTTGGATTTTATGTATAAAATGAATTTCTTCACGCAAACTAAGTTAACACTGCTTTGTCCTTCATATGTACCCATTTCTACATATATTTCAAGCATAAACTTCCTCATATTACCCTGAATGAGAAAGAGCCACACTTGTGATTAAGCCATACCTCCCTTTTGAGGAGTTCTGCATGATTTGGGATTTTATCTATAAAATTAATTCCTTCACTCAAACTATGTTAAAACGGCTTTTACCTTCATATTTATCAATGTCTCGATAGATTTAAACAAAAAAACAACGTTGTACTTTGCAAAAAAGAAAGAGCAAATCAAAAGTTTTAGGAATCCGAGAATAAGCTTATTTTCATGAGTTCTGCACGATTTCGGATTTTATGTATAAAATGAATTCATTCACTCAAACCAAGTTAAAACTGCTTTTTCCTTCATATTTATCAATGTCTAGATCGACTTCAACAAAGAACAACATTGTATTTTGCAGTAGAAGAAAGAGCAAAACTGAAGGATCAGGAATCCGAGAATAAGCTTCTTTTCATACGTTCTGCATGATTTGGGATTTTATGTATAAAATGAATTCCTTCAATCAAACTAAGTTAACACTGCTTTGTCCTTCATATGTACCCATTTCTACATTTATTTCCAGCATAAACTTCCTCATACTACCCTGAATGAGAAAGAACCACACTTGTGATTAAGCCATACGCCCCTTTTGAGGAGTTCTGCATGATTTGGGATTTTATCTATAAAATCAATTCCTTCACTCAAACTATGTTAAAACGGCTTTTACCTTCATATTTATCAATGTCTCGATAGATTTAAACAAAAAAACAACGTTGTACTTTGCAGTAAAAGAAAGAGCCAATCAAAAGTTTTAGGAATCCGAGAATAAGCTTATTTTCATGAGTTCTGCACGATTTCGGATTTTATGTATAAAATGAATTCATTCACTCAAACCAAGTTAAAACTGCCTTTTCCTTCATATTTATCAATGTCTAGATCGACTTCAACAAAGAACAACATTGTATTTTGCAGTAGAAGAAAGAGAATAAGCTTATTTTCTTATGGGCAAGTGGGAACTGCTTTGTCCTTCATATTTATCAATGTGTAGATGGATTTCAACTTCTTCTACTGCAAAGTCCAATGTTTTTCTTTGTAGAAGTCGATCTAGACATTGATGAATATGGAAGGACAAAGCAGTTTTAACTTGGTTTGAGCAAAGCAATTCATTTTATAGCAAAATCCTAAATCGTGCAGAACTCATGAAAGCAGGCTTATACTCGGATTCCTGAAACTTTAGATTTGCTCTTTCTTTTACTGCAAAGTACAATGTTGTTTTTTTGTTTAAATATTTCTAGACATGGTAAATATGAAGGACAAATCAGTTTTAACATAGTTTGAGTGAAGTAATGCATTTTATAAGCAAAATCCCAAATCATGCAGAACTCACGAAATGCTTTTTCTCGCTTTTCACTGCTTTTTACAAACTTTGGTCGGACGTTCACACCTTCTTGCATCCGAACACCTCCGCTTCCGCTTTTGATGATGTATATTCGGGCATTCGAACCTTTTTTTACCCTCTTTTTACAAACCATTGTCGGACTTTCACACCTTCTTGCAGCCGAACACCACCTCTCCCGCGTTTGATGATGTATGGTCCAGTATTCTTACCTTTTCTAACATATTTTTCAGCAATTATGGTTGGACATTCACACCTACTCACAGCTGGACACCTCCGCTCCCGCTTTTGATCATACAATGTCGGGACATCGCTCCTTGTCTTACCAGCTTTTTACAAACTTTAGTCGAACATTCACACCTTCTTGCAGCTGAACACCTCCGCTCCCGCTTTTATTGATGTATAGTCGGGCTTTCGAGCCTTTTCTTACCCGGTTTTTACAAACTATAGTCAGACATTCACACCTTGCAGCTGAACCTCCGCTCCCTGTTTTGATCATGTATGGTCTTGCAATACTACCTTTTCTTCCCCCGTTTGTGAGTAATTATGGCTGGACATTCACACCTACTTGCAGTCGAACAGCTCTGCTCCCGCTTTTGATTATGTTTGGTTGGATATTCGAACCTTTTCTTACCCGCTTTTTACAAACCATGGTCGGACTTTCACACCTTCTTGTAGCCGAACAACTCCGCTCCCGCTATTGATTGTGTACAGTCGGGTATTTTAACCTTTTCTTACCCGCTTTTTACCAACTATGGTCGGACATTCACACCGTCTTACAGCGGAACACCTCTGCTCCCGCTTTTTATGGTGTATAGTCGGGCATTCGAACCTTTTCTTACCTGCTTTTTACAAACTATGGTAGGACATTCAAACCTTCGTGTATCCGAAAACCTCCGCTCTCTCTTTTGATCATACATTGTCGGACATTCGCACCTTTTCTTACCCGCTTTTTACAAACCATGGTCGGACTGTCACACCTTCTTGTAGCCGAACACATCCGCTCCCGCTATTGATTGTGTACAGTCGGGTTTTTTAACCTTTTCTTACCCGCTTTTTACCAAGTATGGTCAGACATTCACACCTTCGTACAGCGGAACACCTCCGCTCCCTCTTTTGATGGTGTATGTTCGGGTATTCAAACCTTTTCTTACCCGCTTTTTCCAAACTATGGTCGGCTATTCACAGCTTCCTCTCCACCATACTTGTATAGTTGGATATTCACACCCACTTGCATCCGAAAACCTCCGCCCCAAATTTTGTTGATATTTAGTCGGACATTCGCACCTTACCCGCTTTTGGCAAACTATGGCCTTCTTGCAGCCAAACAACTCTGATCTTGCTTTTGATGATGTAAGGTTTGGCATTCAGACCTTGCTTCACCTGCTTTTCACCAAATATAGTCGGACATTCACACCTTCTTGCAGCCGAACACTTCCGCTCCACCTTTTAGTGTTCTATCACACCTTTTTTTTTCACCGCATTTTATACATTATGGTCGGAAATTTTCAACCACTTTCATCCGAAGACCTCTCCTCCCGCTTTTGTTAATATATTTGAACTTTAGTTTGACATTCAAACCTTCTTGCAGCTGAACCACCTCCGCTCCCTGTTTTGATGATATATGGTCTGGCAATACTACCTTTTCTTACCTGTTTGTGAGTAATTATGGCTGGACATTCACACCTACTTGCAGTCGAACACAACCTCTCTCGCTTTTGATGATGTATGGACCGGCATTTTTACCTTTTCTAACACATTTTTCAGCAATTATGGTCGGAGATTCACACCTACTCACAGCCGAACAACTCCGCTCCCGCATTTGATGATGTATAGTCGGGCATTCTCACCCTTTCTCATCAGCTTTTTGCAAATTATGATCTGACATTCACACCTACTTGCAGTCGAACAGCTCTGCTCCCGCCTTTGATTATGTTTGGTTGGATATTCGAACCTTTTCTTCACTTCTTTTTACATATTTTGGTTGGACGTTCACACCTTCTTGTAGCCGAACACTTCCACTCCTGCTTTTGATGATGTATGGTTGGGCATTCACACCTTTTTTTTGCCCATTTTTCAGGAATTATGGGTGGACATTCACACCTCGCAGCTGAACACCTCCTATCCCACTTATGATCATGTGCGGTTTGATTTTCGAAAAGTTTCTTTCATGTTTTCTAGCAATTATTGATGGACATGTAGACCTTCTTGCAGCTGAACACCTCCGCTCCTGCTTTTGATCATACATTGTCAGGCATTCGCACCTTGTCTTACCCACTTTTTACAAACTTTAGTCGAACAGTCACACCTACTTGCAGCCGAACACCACCTCTACCGCTTTTGATGATGTATGGTCCAGCATTCTTACCTTTTCTAACACATTCTTTAGCAATTATGGTCGGACATTCACACCTACTCAGAGCCGAACACCTCCGCTCCCGCATTTGATGGTCTATAGTCGGGCATTCTACAGCGGAAAAGACTCATTCTTATGTTTGGTTAGATATTCGAACCTTTTCTTAACTGCTTTTTACAAACTTTGGTCGGACGTTCACAATTTCTTGCAGCCGAACACCTCCGCTTCCGCTTTTGATGGTGTATATTCGGGCATACGAACCTTTTCTTACCCGCTTTTTACAAACCAAGGTCGGACTTTCACACCTTCTCTTAGCTGAAAAACTCCGCTCCCTCTTTTGATTGTGTACAGTCGGGTAATTTAACCTTTTCTTACCCGCTTTTTACCATCTATGGTCGGACATTCACACCGTCTTACAGCGGAACACCTCCGCTCCCTCTTTTGATGATGTATGGTTAGGCATTCGCACCTTTTCTTACCCATTTTTCAGTAATTATGGGTAGACATTCACAACTTCTTGCAGCTGAACACCTTCTCTCCCGCTTATGATCATGTGCAGTTTGATATTCGAAAATTTTATTTCATGTTTTCTAGCAATTATTGATGGACATTCAGACCGTCTTGAAGCTGAACACCTCCGCTCCCACTTTTGATGGTGTATAGTCGGGCTTTCGAGCCTTTTCTTCCCCGGTTTTTACAAATTATGGTTGTACATTCAGACCTTGCAGCCGAAAACCTCCGCTCCCTCATTTGATCATACATTGTCAGGCATTCGCACCTTGTCTTACCCGCTTTTTATAAACTTTAGTCAGACATTCACACCTTGCAGCTGAACCACCTCCGTTCCCTGTTTTGATAATGTATGGTCTGGCAATACTACCTTTTCTTACCGGTTTGTGAGTAATTATGGCTGGACATTCACACCTACTTGCAGCCGAACACCACTTTTCCCACTTTTGATGATGTATGGTCCAGGATTCTAGTCTTTTCTAACACATTTTTCAGCAATTATGGTTTGATATTCACACCTACTCACAGCCGAACACTTCCGCTCCCGCATTTGATGGTGTATAGTCGGGCATTCTCACCCTTTCTCATCAGCTTTTTGCAAATTATGATCTGACATTCACACCTACTTGCAGTCGAACAGCTCTGCTCCCGCTTTTGATTATGTTTGGTTGGATATTCGAAACTTTTCTTCACTGCTTTTTACAAACTTTGGTCGGACGTTCACACCTTCTTGCAGCCGAACACCTCCGCTTCTGCTTTTGATGGTATATATTCGGGCATTCGAACCTTTTCTTACCCGCATTTTACGAACTATGGTCGGACATTCAAACCTTCTTTTAGCCGAACACATCCACTCCTGCTTTTGATGATGTATGGTTGAGCATTCGCACCTTTTCTTACCCATTTTTTACAAACTATGGTCGGACATTCACACCTTCTTGCAGCTGAACACCTCCTCTCCCGCTTATGATGATGTGTGGTTTGATATTCGAAAATTTTCTTTCATGTTTTCTAGCAATTATTGATGGACATTCAGACCTTCTTGCAGCTGAACACCTCCGCTCCCGCTTTTGATGATGTATAGTCGGGCTTTCGAGCCTTTTCTTCCCCGGTTTTTACAAAATTATTGTTGGACATTCAGACCTTCTTGCAGCCGAAAACCTCCGCTCCCTCTTTTGATCATACATTGTCGGGCATTCGCACCTTCTCTTACCCGCTTTTTACAAACCAGGGTCGGACTTTCACACCTTTTAGTAGCCGAACAACTCCGCTCCCGCTATTGATTGTGTACAGTCGGGTATTTTCACCTTTTCTTACCCGCTTTTTACCAACTATGGTCAGACATTCACACCTTCTTACAGTGGAACACCTCCGCTCCCTCTTTTGATGGTGTATGTTCGGGCATTCGAACCTTTTCTTACCCGCTTTTTACAAACTATGGTCGGACATTAAAACCTTCTTGTAGCCGAACACATCCACTCCTGCTTTTGATGATGTATGGTTGGGCATTCGTACCTTTTCTTACCCATTTTGCAGTAATTATGGGTGGACATTCACACCTTTTTGCATTTTAACACCTCCTCTCCCGCTTATGATCATGTGCGGTTTGATATTCGAAAATTCTCTTCCATGTTTTCTAGCAATTATTGATGGACATTCAGACCTTCTTGCAGCTGAACACCTCCGCTCCAGCTGTTGATGGTGTATAGTCGGGCTTTCGAGCCTTTTCTTCCCCGATTTTTACAAATTATGGATGGACATTCAGACCTTCTTTCAGCCGAAAACCTCCGCTCCCTCTTTTGATCATACATTGTCGGGCATTCGCACCTTTTCTTACCCGCTTTTTACAATTCATGGTCGGACTTTCACACCTTTTAGTAGCGGAACAACTCTGCTCCCGCTATTGATTGTGTACAATAGGGTATTTTAACCTTTTCTTACCTGCTTTTTGCCAATTATGGTTGGACATTCACACCTTCTTACAGCGGAACACCTCCGCTCCCTCCTTTGATGGTGTATGTTCGGGCATTCGAACCTTTTCTTACCCGCTTTTTACAAACTATGGTCAGACATTCAAACCTTCTTGTAGCCGAACACATCCACTCCTGCTTTTGATGATGGGTATTCAAACCTACTTGTTGCCCGCTTTTCATTAATTATGGGTGGACATACACACCTTGTCGCAGCCAAATACCTCCGCTCCCTGTGAGGATCATGTATGGTTGAGCATTCGTACCTTTTCTTACCCATTTTGCAGTAATTATGGGTGGACATTCACACCTTCTTGCATTTGAACACCTCCTCTCCCGCTTATGATCATGTGCGGTTTGATATTCGAAAATTCTCTTCCATGTTTTCTAGCAATTATTGATGGACATTCAGACCTTCTTGCAGCTGAACACCTCCGCTCCAGCTGTTGATGGTGTATAGTCGGGCTTTCGAGCCTTTTCTTCCCAGATTTTTACAAAATATGGATGGACATTCAGACGTTGTTTCAGCCGAAAACCTCCTTACATTGATCAAAAGATCAATGTATGATCTTTTGATCATACATTGTCGGGCATTCGCACCTTTTCTTACCCGCTTTTTACAAACCATGGTCGGACTTTCACACCTTTTAGTAGTGGAACAACTCTGCTCCCGCTATTGATTGTGTACAATCGGGTATTTTAACCTTTTCTTACCTGCTTTTTGCCAACTATGGTCGGACATTCACACCTTCTTACAGCGGAACACCTCCGCTCCCTCCTTTGATGGTGTATGTTCGGGCATTCGAACCTTTTCTTACCCGCTTTTTACAAACTATGGTCAGACATTCACACCTTCTTGCAGCCGAACACTTCCGCTCTACCTTTTAGTGTTCTATGGGGTATTCACACCTTTTTTTTCACCGCATTTTATAGATTATGGTTGTAAATTCTCACCCACTCTTATCCGAAGACCTCTCCTCCTGCTTTGGTTAATATACAGTCGGGCATTCGAACCTTTTCTTACCCGCTTTTTACAAATTATGGTCGAACATTCACACCTACTTGCAGCCGAACACCTCCGCTCCCGCTTTTGATGGTGTATAGTCGGGCTTTCGAGCCTTTTCTTCCCCGGTTTTTACAAATTATGGTTGGACATTCAGACCTTGCAGCCGAAAACCTCCGCTCCCTCTTTTGATCATACATTGTCAGGCATTCGCACCTACTTGCAGCCGAATACTTCCGCTCCACCTTTTAGTGATGTATGGTTGGCATTTGCACCTTTTCTTACCCTTTCTTACCCTACTGATTGCTTAAGATTAAGTTGTTTTTTCTCAAACTACAACATTTTTTTAATTGTTGAAACTTGATTTGAAGTGGATAAATAAGGAGGACAAACAGTTTTAAGTCAGGCTGATAGAAGGAATTAATTTTCGTCATATGTCGAGAGATGCTTATTGCTGAAGAAGTTCTTTCTCATTCTACAAAGTACAACGTTGTTTATCGTTGAAACTTGATTAGACATGAATAAATATGAAGGACAAAGCAGTCTTAACTTGGTTAGAGTTAAGGAATTCGTTTTATAGGAGAATCCGAATTCGTGCATAACTCGTAAAATAGAGCTTATTTTCGGATTCCTGAAGAATGAGTCTGGTTCTTTCTCATAATACAAAGTTTGTTGTTTATTGTTGAAACTTCATCAGAAGTGAAGAAATAAATGAATGCCTATCAACAAATGTGGGATCTAAACTCTAGTGCTTCCTCTAAAATAATTTCCTTTCTCAATTCAGAAATGTGTGTGTGTAAGTCACAACACCCGTGACACCAAAACGGCTTTCTTTTCTCTCTTTTCTCTACACTCTGCACTGTGAGCACACACACCAAATCAGAAAGGCTTTTTTCTCTCTTTTCTACATTATGGACTGTGGGGACACAAAACCGCTCTCTCTTTTTTTTTTTGATTGTGTGCCAGGGCGTTGTCTCACATATTAGATTATGCTTACGATACGAATGGGTTTATCAGTCACATCAGAATCCATACATACTGATACTCCCGTAATAAAATGGTCGGATCTTATCAAACACACTTTGTTTCTTGTGACAATCAAGTCAGCGAAACAGCGTATACACGTCAAGACACTGAATCAAGTTTGCCACAAGAACTCATAAGTTTGGCAGTATTGCTCTGCCGTCAGCAATCATACACCCATTTTATTTTCGTGAGACATGTGCAGGCACCTGTTCATCTACTGTTCTATCACTATGAATTAGTTTATCTATTATCAATAAGGATACTTCTACAACTACTATCAAAGTATGTCCAGACTTCTTATGTTGTCAGTTGCTATATATGAATAAGTGGGTAGCTACTGACAAGCATTAAGCATGTCACACAGCCCAAACATATAACATTTCAGGACACACCACACAGTTAACAACCACAGTGAAGTGTCAAAGCCCAAACATGTAACATTCAACAGGACACTTACACAACACATTCAAATCAAACAGTCAGACAACATACAAGAACATATACCCCAGCCGGCATTGCTCCCTGCCTATTTTCCTACAGCTCACTATGTGTGCGCACACCTTTATTCACAAACTCTTCAACTTATACTCTTTTACCAAAGCTGCTACAGCTCGATTGGCCGAATACCCTTAGATCCTATTGCGGTGAATTTGACATCTGCCTTACATGTAACAGATTAGCGGTTTAGCAGTTTTAATTTAGTTTGAGTGAAGGAATTCATTTTATAGCAAAATCCGAAATCGTGAAGAACTCATGAAAGTAAGCTTATTCTCGGATTCCCGAAACTTTAGATTTGCTCTTTCTTTTACTGCAAAGTACAATGTTGTTTTTTTTTTTGTTTAAATCTTTCTAGACATGGTAAATATGAAGGACAAAGCAGTTTTAACATAGTTTGAGTGAAGGAATTCATTTTATAGATAAAATCCCAAGAGTCTGCTGAGAAAAGAGAGTGAATGCGAAGTAGACTTTAACACGGCTCTGGGAGCGAGCCGAGTGTGGGCTAACCGGGAGAATTGCTTGAAAGAAACGCGACACCGAATGAGCGGTCAGAACAAAGCCTCAATACGGTGTTCCCGTGGTGTTTTTGTTGCTGCCTTGTCGATTGCACAGGGGCAAGCGTTTCAACCAAGCAACGCTCACCATGGGGAAGGTGGCTATGGCAACTAGCCTGATGCCCTGCTCCCGCAGTGACGGATAATCGTACTCTGGTTTCTCTTCATAACATACAAGTCTTTCGCCTTTTACTAAAGACTTTCGTGGAGAGCAGCACTAATGAGTTGTTTCTATTTTTGGCAGGCTTTACCTTTGCGGGTGAAGCCCTTTCTGTCTGTGCAAAAGAAATCTTGTTACTGTGCAGAGTGACTTCTCTGAGTAGAGTCGCCTTACTTGTTGCGATTGTGCCGATGTTCGAAGCTGGAGTGCAAAGTTGTTGCTTGAATGGTGCTTGCTGGAGCATGCGGGAGTGCAAAGTTATACCATTTAAAAGGGCTGAAGAGTGCTCAGTGCAGCGGGTGGGCGGAGGTGCAACGTGACACTCTGGCCACCTATGGCCATAAAAAGAACACTGCTACAAGTGCGCATTGTGCCAGCAAGGGCCCTCGGACCTGAAACAGTGGACAGTTATCGCTTCTCGGCCTTTTTGGCTAAGATCAAGTGTAGTATCTGTTCTTATCAGTTTAATATGTCCTCTATACGAGGACTACATATTAAATGGATTTTTAAGAATAGGAGTTGAAAAAGAAGCTTTGCTCCGTTCACTCCAAGCATCCACCCAGTACTGCAGTGCCGCTGGGAACGGTGCGCTCTTCTCTGCTCTTGTGAAAAAGCAAACAGCGGTGCAGGATGGAAGTTTCAGGGAGCCCAAGATTAAACTTTCTTTTAATCTGCTGAGAAAAGAGAGTGAATGCGAAGTAGACTTTAACACAGCTCTGGGAGCGAGCCGAGTGTGGGCTAACCGGGAGAATTGCTTGAAAGAAACGCGACACCGAATGAGTGGTCAGAACAAAACATCAATACGGTGTTCCCGTGGTGTTTGTGGCTGCCTTGTCTTTTGCACAGAGTAAAAGACAAGGCAGCCATCGAATAGGGCCCGATTGTTCCTACTTGGTCAGCCGAGGAGCAAGGGGGGGGGGAGCAAGCGTCTCAACCAAGCAAATCTCACCAAGTAGGAACAATCGGGCCCTATTCGATGGCTGCAACACCTGAAAGAGATATTGATGCGAGACCCGATCAAAAGCTTTTTCAAAGTCTAAATTTAAGATGACAAGCCGGGTGTTTCTGTCTCTAAGTAATCAATGATGTCTCGAATCAGTACGAGGCTGTCGGTGAGTTGTCTCTCTGAGATGGCACAAGACTGGTCTGGGTGAATTACCTCCTCTAAAACAGAGGACATCCGTGTCGTTAAAACCTTGCTAAAAAGTTTACAGTCAAAGTTTAAAAGTGTGATGGGCCTCCAATTCTTTAGGTCAGTCTTATCATTTTTATCAGAAGTGAAGAAATAAATGAATGCCTATCAACAAATGTGGGATCTAAACTCTAGTGCTTCCTCTAAAATAATTTCCTTTCTCAATTTAGAAATGTGTTAGAAAAGGTAAAAATGCCGGTCCATACATAATCAAAATCGGGAGAGGTGGTGTTCAGCTGCAAGAAGGTCTAAATGTCCATCAATAATTGCTAGAAAACATGAAAGAAACTTTTCGAAAATCAAACCGCACATGATCATAAGTGGGATAGGAGGTGTTCAGCTGCAAGGTGTGAATGTCCACCCATAATTCCTGAAAAATGGGCAAAAAAAAGGTGTGAATGCCCAACCATACATCATCAAAAGCAGGAGTGGAAGTGTTCGGCTACAAGAAGGTGTGAACGTCCAACAAAAATATGTAAAAAGCAGTTAAGAAAAGGTTCGAATATCCAACCAAACATAATCAAAAGCGGGAGCAGAGCTTTTCGACTGCAAGTAGGTGTGAATGTCAGATCATAATTTGCAAAAAGCTGATGAGAAAGGGTGAGAATGCCCGACTATACATCATCAAATGCGGTAGCGGAGTTGTTCGGCTGTGAGTAGGTGTGAATCTCCGACCATAATTGCTGAAAAATGTGTTAGAAAAGGTAAAAATGCCGGTCCATACATCATCAAAAGCGAGAGGGGTTGTGTTCGGCTGCAAGTAGGTGTGAATGTCCAGCCATAATTACTCACAAACGGGTAAGAAAAGGTAGTATTGCCAGACCATATATGATCAAAACAGGGAGCGGAGGTGGTTCAGCTGCAAGAAGGTTTGAATGTCCGACTAAAGTTCAAATATATTAAAGAAAGCGGGAGGAGAGGTCTTCGGATGAGAGTGGTTGAAAATTTCCGACCATAATGTATAAAATGCGGTGAAAAAAAGGTGTGATAGAACACTAAAAGGTGGAGCGGAAGTGTTCGGCTGCAAGAAGGTGTGAATGTCCGACTATATTTGGTGAAAAGCAGGTGAAGCAAGGTCTGAATGCCAAACCTTACATCATCAAATGCGAGATCAGAGGTGTTTGGCTGCAAGAAGGCCATAGTTTGCCAAAAGCGGGTAAGGTGCGAATGTCCGACTAAATATCAAAAAAATTTGGGGCAGAGGTCTTCGGATGCAAGTGGGTGTGAATATCCAACCATACAAGTATGGTGGAGAGGAAGCTGTGAATAGCCGACCATAGTTTGGAAAAAGCGGGTAAGAAAAGGTTTGAATACCCAAACATACACCATCAAAAGAGGGAGCGGAGGTGTTCCGCTGTACGAAGGTGTGAATGTCCGACCATAGTTGGTAAAAGGCGGGTAAGAAAAGGTTAAAATACCCGACTGTACACAATCAATAGCGGGAGCGGATGTGTTCGGCTACAAGAAGGTGTGAAAGTCCGACCATGGTTTGTAAAAAGCGGGTAAGAAAAGGTGCGAATGTCCGTTAATGTATGATCAAAAGAGAGAGCGGAGGTTTTCGGATACAAGAAGGTTTGAATGTCCCACCATAGTTTGTAAAAAGCGGGTAAGAAAAGGTTCGAATGCCCGACTATACACCATCAAAAGCGGGAGCAGAGGTGTTCCGCTGTAAGACGGTGTGAATGTCCGACCATAGTTGGTAAAAAGCGGGTAAGAAAAGGTTAAAATACCCGACTGTACACAATCAATAGCAGGAGTGGAGTTGTTCGGCTACAAGAAGGTGTGAAAGTCCGACCATGGTTTGTAAAAACCGGGAAGAAAAGGCTCGAAAGCCCGACTATACACCATCAAAAAGAAGGTTTGAATGTCCATCAATAATTGCTTTAAAACAAGAAAGTAAATTTTCGAATATCAAACCGTACATGATCATAAGCGGGAGAGGAGGTGTTCCGCTGTAAGACGGTGTGAATGTCCGACCATAGTTGGTAAAAAGCGGGTAAGAAAAGGTTAAAATACCCGACTGTACACAATCAATAGCGGGAGCGGAGTTGTTCGGCTACTAAAAGGTGTGAAAGTCCGACCCTGGTTTGTAAAAAGCGGGTAAGAAAAGGTTCGAATGCCCAAACATACACCATCAAAAGAGGGAGCGGAGGTGTTCCGCTGTAAGACGGTGTGAATGTCCGATCATAGTTGGTAAAAAGCGGGTAAGAAAAGGTTAAAATACCCGACTGTACACAATCAAAAGAGGGAGCGGAGTTGTTCAGCTAAGAGAAGGTGTGAAAGTCCGACCATCGTTTGTAAAAAGCGGGTAAGAAAAGGTTCGTATGCCCGAATATACACTATCAAAACCGGAAGTGTAGGTGTTCGGCTGCAAGAAGGTGTGAACGTCCGACCAAAGTTTGTAAAAAAGCAGTTAAGAAAAGGTTCCCCCACAGAGCACAGAACCCAGGAAGCCCACCGCAGGGGCAACCACGCATCCACCCAGAAGACTGCAGAGGAAGCCCCCGGAAAGAGCCCCCATAAGCATAGGGCAGAGGCCCTCCGGGAGCCAGGGGCAACAGCCCACCGACGTCGCCAGGCCCCAGCCGCCCAGACATGGGCCGTGCACTGGATCCGGGCCCCAGGAGCCCGAGCGCCCCCAAACCCCCCGGCAGAGGCCCCACCCAATACCCAGGAGGGCCAAGCGCCCCAGACAGCCACACAGTGGGTCAGTGCCTGCCCCAGCACCCCTGGCCAAGTGCCCTGGGAGTCAAGACGTGCCCACAGGTGGGTGAAGTCGCGAGCAGCGGAGAGAGGCCACGCCGCCCCCCCCATCGGGAGAAGCACAGGCAGGCCAGGCGACAGCAAGTCCAAGATCCAGGCCCAATCATTACCACACACACTTTCATGTCCCATACATCTACACGTCCTCCCTCCCTCGACTCCGCTGGGGTGTAGTGCAGCGGGCACACCAGGGGGCCAGCAGCCCCCCAGCCACCACAGACCCCAAACCAGCAGAACAATTAATTAATCCTCCTGGCCCCTCCCGCCCCGAGCAGCAACCAGGAAGCAGGGGTGTGCGAAGAAGACCCCTCCCCTCACCCTTCTGGCTCTTCAATATTTTCTAATAGTGAGCAATTAAAATTGAGGGGCAGCCAAACTTGTAGAACTGGGAGCGTGGCCCTCTGGGCAGCCTACATACCCAAAGAGCCCCGCCCACCAGATGCCACTCAGTGTAACCACCCCCCAAGACCTAATGTGTGTGTGTGAGTGTGTTTGATAAGTAGTAATGTCTAAGGTGTAATTAAAACAGGGGTGGGAACTGCAGAGTGCAACTACTGCAGAGTCCACTACACCCCACCGAACACACACGCCCCCAAAACCCTTCATGTGTGAGTGTGTGCTGTGTACAGGAGCCAGAAGGGAGAGGGGTATGGGGATATACACTGGGGGCAGCCAGGGACTGGCTGCAATAGGCATCCCCGCTACCAGGGAGCCAACACAGGACAGGAGGGCCTGATGTCCACCAGGCCAGGGGCCTGCAGCGACCATATTCTGGGAGCTACTGTACCCCCAGAAGGTACCCATACCGCCCCACCCCACTCAACCCAACCCCACTCCGGAGGACCTCTACAAAAAACAAACAAACAACAACAAAAAACAAACAAACAAACCACCCGGTCACACCAGTCGCAGCAGCCCGGGCCTGAGACCCAACATCACCCAGGCCCCCCCAGGCCCCCCCTCAACAGGTGCGCTCTTGTGAAAAAGCAAACAGCGGCAGCAACAAAAACACAACGGGAACACCGTATTGAGGCTTTGTTCTGACCGCTCATTTGGTATGGCGTTTCTTTCAAGCAATTCTCCCGGTTAGCCCGCACTCGGCTCGCTCCCAGAGCTGTGTTAAAGTCTACTTCGCATTCACTCTCTTTTCTCAGCAGACTAAAAGAAAGTTTCATCTTGGGCTCCCTGAAACTTGCATCCTGCACCGCTGTTTGCTTTTTCACAAGAGCAGAGAAGAGCGCACCGTTCCCAGCGGCACTGCAGTACTGGGTCGATGCTTGGAGTGAACGGAGCAAGCTTCTTTTTCAACTCCTATTCTTAAAAATCCATTCAATATGTAGTCCTCGTATAGAGGACATATTAAACTGATAAGAACAGATACTACACTTGATCTTAGCCAAAAGGCCGAGAAGCGATAACTGTCCACTGTTTCAGGTCCGAGGGCCCTTGCTGGCACAATGCGCACTTGTAGCAGTGTTCTTTTTATGGCCATAGGTGGCCAGAGTGTCACGTTGCACCTCCGCCCACCCGCTGCACTGAGCACTCTTCAGCCCTTTTAAATGGTATAACTTTGCACTCCCGCATGCTCCAGCAAGCACCATTCAAGCAACAACTTTGCACTCCAGCTTCGAACATCGGCACAATCGCAACAAGTAAGGCGACTCTACTCAGAGAAGTCACTCTGCACAGTAACAAGATTTCTTTTGCACAGACAGAAAGGGCTTCACCCGCAAAGGTAAAGCCTGCCAAAAATAGAAACAACTCATTAGTGCTGCTCTCCACAAAAGTCTTTAGTAAAAGGCGAAAGACTTGTATGTTATGAAGAGAAACCAGAGTACGATTATCCGTCACTGCGGGAGCAGGGCATCAGGCTAGTTGCCATAGCCACCTTCCCCATGGTGAGCGTTGCTTGGTTGAAACGCTTGCCCCTGTGCAATCGACAAGGCAGCAACAAAAACACCACGGGAACACCGTATTGAGGCTTTGTTCTGACCTCTCATTCGGTGTCGCGTTTCTTTCAAGCAATTCTCCCGGTTAGCCCACACTCGGCTCGCTCCCAGAGCCGTGTTAAAGTCTACTTCGCATTCACTCTCTTTTCTCAGCAGACTCTTGGGATTTTATCTATAAAATGAATTCCTTCACTCAAACTATGTTAAAACTGCTTTGTCCTTCATATTTACCATGTCTAGAAAGATTTAAACAAAAAAAAAACAACGTTGTACTTTGAAGTAAAAGAAAGAGCAAATCTAAAGTTTCAGGAATCCGAGAATAAGCTTACTTTCATGAGTTCTTCACGATTTCGGATTTTGCTATAAAATGAATTCCTTCACTCAAACTAAATTAAAACTGCTAAACCGCTAATCTGTTACATGTAAGGCAGATGTCAAATTCACCGAAATAGGATCAAAGGGTATTCGGCCAATCGAGCTGTAAAAGCTTTGGTAAAAGAGTATAAGTTGAAGAGTTTGTGAATAAAGGTGTGCGCACACATAGTGTGCTGTACGAAAATAGGCAGGGAGCAATGCCGGCTGGGGTATATGTTCTTGTATGTTGTCTGACTGTTTGATTTGAATGTGTTGTGTAAGTGTCCTGTTGAATGTTACATGTTTGGGCTTTGACACGCTTCACTGTGGTTGTTAACTGTGTGGTGTGTCCTGAAATGTTATATGTTTGGGCTGTGTGACATGCTTAATGCTTGTCAGTAGCTACCCACTTATTCATATATAGCAACTGACAACATAAGAAGTCCGGACATACTTTGATAGTAGTTGTAGAAGTATCCTTATTGATAATAGATAAACTAATTCATAGTGATAGAACAGTAGATGAACAGGTGCCTGCACATGTCTCACGAAAATAAAATGGGTGTATGATTGCTGACGGCAGAGCAATACTGCCAAACTTATGAGTTCTTGTGGCAAACTTGATTCAGTGTCTTGACGTGTATACGCTGTTTCGCTGACTTGATTGTCACAAGAAACAAAGTGTGTTTGATAAGATCCGACCATTTTATTACGGGAGGATCAGTATGTATGGATTCTGATGTGACTGATAAACCCATTCGTATCGTAAGCATAATCTAATACGTGAGACAACGCCCTGGCACACAATCAAAAAAAAAAAGAGAGAGCGGTTTTGTGTCCCCACAGTCCATAATGTAGAAAAGAGAGAAAAAAGCCTTTCTGATTTGGTGTGTGTGCTCACAGTGCAGAGTGTAGAGAAAAGAGAGAAAAGAAAGCCGTTTTGGTGTCACGGGTGTTGTGACTTACACACACACATTTCTGAATTGAGAAAGGAAATTATTTTAGAGGAAGCACTAGAGTTTAGATCCCACATTTGTTGATAGGCATTCATTTATTTCTTCACTTCTGATGAAGTTTCAACAATAAACAACAAACTTTGTAGAATGAGAAAGAACTTCTTCAGCAATAAGCATCTCTCGACATATGACGAAATACAGATTTTGCTATAAAATTAATTCCTTCTATCAGCCTGACTTAAAACTGTTTGTCCTCCTTATTTATCCACTTCAAATCAAGTTTCAACAATTAAAAAAATGTTGTAGTTTGAGAAAAAACAACTTCATCTTAAGCAATCAGTAGGGTAAGAAAGGGAAAGAAAAGGTGCAAATGCCAACCATACATCACTAAAAGGTGGAGCGGAAGTATTCGGCTGCAAGTAGGTGCGAATGCCTGACAATGTATGATCAAAAGAGGGAGCGGAGGTTTTCGGCTGCAAGGTCTGAATGTCCAACCATAATTTGTAAAAACCGGGGAAGAAAAGGCTCGAAAGCCCGACTATACACCATCAAAAGCGGGAGCGGAGGTGTTCGGCTGCAAGTAGGTGTGAATGTTCGACCATAATTTGTAAAAAGCGGGTAAGAAAAGGTTCGAATGCCCTGCTATATATTAACCAAAGCAGGAGGAGAGGTCTTCGGATACGAGTGGGTGAGAATTTACAACCATAATCTATAAAATGTGGTGAAAAAAAAGGTGTGAATACCCCATAGAACACTAAAAGGTAGAGCGGAAGTGTTCGGCTGCAAGAAGGTGTGAATGTCTGACCATAGTTTGTAAAAAGCGGGTAAGAAAAGGTTCGAATGCCCGAACATACACCATCAAAGGAGGGAGCGGAGGTGTTCCGCTGTAAGAAGGTGTGAATGTCCGACCATAGTTGGCAAAAAGCAGGTAAGAAAAGGTTAAAATACCCGATTGTACACAATCAATAGCGGGAGCAGAGTTGTTCCGCTACTAAAAGGTGTGAAAGTCCAACCATGGTTTGTAAAAAGCGGGTAAGAAAAGGTGTGAATGCCCGACAATGTATGATCAAAAGAGGGAGAGGAGGTTTTCGGCTGAAACAAGGTCTGAATGTCCATCCATATTTTGTAAAAATCTGGGAAGAAAAGGCTCAAAAGCCCGACTATACACCATCAACAGCTGGAGCAGAGGTGTTCAGCTGCAAGAAGGTCTGAATGTCCATCAATAAATGCTAGAAAACATGGAAGAGAATTTTCGAATATCAAACCGCACATGATCATAAGCGGGAGAGGAGGTGTTCAAATGCAAGAAGGTGTGAATGTCCACCCATAATTACTGCAAAATGGGTAAGAAAAGGTACGAATGCCCAACCATATATGATCCTAACAGGGAGCGGAGGTGTTTGGCTGCGACAAGGTGTGTATGTACACCCATAATTAATGAAAAGCGGGCAACAAGTAGGTTTGAATATCCATCATCAAAAGCAGGAGTGGATGTGTTCGGCTACAAGAAGGTTTGAATGTCTGACCATAGTTTGTAAAAAGCGGGTAAGAAAAGGTTCGAATGCCCGAACATACACCATCAAAGGAGGGAGCGGAGGTGTTCCGCTGTAAGAAGGTGTGAATGTCCAACCATAATTGGCAAAAAGCAGGTAAGAAAAGGTTAAAATACCCTATTGTACACAATCAATAGCGGGAGCAGAGTTGTTCCGCTACTAAAAGGTGTGAAAGTCCGACCATGAATTGTAAAAAGCGGGTAAGAAAAGGTGCGAATGCCCGACAATGTATGATCAAAAAAGGGAGCGGAGGTTTTCGGCTGAAAGAAGGTCTGAATGTCCATCCATAATTTGTAAAAATCGGGGAAGAAAAGGCTCGAAAGCCCGACTATACACCATCAACAGCTGGAGCGGAGGTGTTCAGCTGCAAGAAGGTCTGAATGTCCATCAATAATTGCTAGAAAACATGGAAGAGAATTTTCGAATATCAAACCGCACATGATCATAAGCGGGAGAGGAGGTGTTAAAATGCAAAAAGGTGTGAATGTCCACCCATAATTACTGCAAAATGGGTAAGAAAAGGTACGAATGCCCAACCATACATCATCAAAAGCAGGAGTGAATGTGTTCGGCTACAAGAAGGTTTTAATGTCCGACCATAGTTTGTAAAAAACGGGTAAGAAAAGGTTCGAATGCCCGAACATACACCATCAAAAGAGGGAGCGGAGGTGTTCCACTGTAAGAAGGTGTGAATGTCTGACCATAGTTGGTAAAAAGCGGGTAAGAAAAGGTGAAAATACCCGACTGTACACAATCAATAGCGAGAGCGGAGTTGTTCGGCTACAAGAAGGTGTGAAAGTCCAACCATGGTTTGTAAAAAGCGGGTAAGAAAAGGTGCGAATGCCCGACAATGTATGATCAAAAGAGGGAGTGGAGGTTTTCGGCTGCAAGAAGGTCTGAATGTCCAACCATAATTTGTAAAAACCGGGGAAGAAAAGGCTCGAAAGCCCGACTATACACCATCAAAAGTGGGAGCGGAGGTGTTCAGCTTCAAGACGGTGTTCAGCTTCAAGACGGTCTGAATGTCCATCAATAATTGCTAGAAAACATGAAAGAAAATTTTCGAATATCAAACTGCACATGATCATAAGCAGGAGAGGAGGTGTTCAGCTGCAAGAAGGTGTGAATGTCTACCCATAATTACTGAAAAATGGGTAAGAAAAGGTGCGAATGCCTAACCATACATCATCAAAAGAGGGAGCGGAGGTGTTCCGCTGTAAGACGGTGTGAATGTCCGACCATAGATGGTAAAAAGCGGGTAAGAAAAGGTTAAATTACCCGACTGTACACAATCAAAAGAGGGAGCGGAGTTGTTCAGCTAAGAGAAGGTGTGAAAGTCCGACCTTGGTTTGTAAAAAGCGGGTAAGAAAAGGTTCGTATGCTCGAATATACACCATCAAAAGCGGAAGCGGAGGTGTTCGGCTGCAAGATATTGTGAATGTCCGACCAAAGTTTGTAAAAAGCAGTTAAGAAAAGGTTTGAATATCTAACCAAACATAAGAATGAGTCTTTTCCGCTGTAGAATGCCCGACTATAGACCATCAAATGCGGGAGCGGAGGTGTTTGGCTCTGAGTAGGTGTGAATGTCCGACCATAATTGCTGAAGAATGTGTTAGAAAAGGTAAGAATGCTGGACCATACATCATCAAAAGCGGTAGAGGTGGTGTTCGGCTGCAAAAAGGTGTGACTGTTCGACTAAAGTTTGTAAAAAGTGGGTAAGACAAGGTGCGAATGCCTGACAATGTATGATCAAAAGCGGGAGCGGAGGTGTTCAGCTGCAAGAAGGTCTACATGTCCATCAATAATTGCTAGAAAACATGAAAGAAACTTTTCGAAAATCAAACCGCACATGATCATAAGTAGGATAGGAGGTGTTCAGCTGCAAGGTGTGAATGTCCACCCATAATTCCTGAAAAATGGGCAAAAAAAAGGTGTGAATGCCCAACCATACATCGTCAAAAGCAGGAGTGGAAGTGTTCGGCTACAAGAAGGTGTGAACGTCCAACCAAAATATGTAAAAAGAAGTTAAGAAAAGGTTCGAATATCCAACCAAACATAATCAAAAGCGGGAGCAGAGCTGTTCGACTGCAAGTAGGTGTGAATGTCAGATCATAATTTGCAAAAAGCTGATGAGAAAGGGTGAGAATGCCCGACTATACATCATCAAATGCGGTAGCGGAGTTGTTCGGCTGTGAGTAGGTGTGAATCTCCGACCATAATTGCTGAAAAATGTGTTAGAAAAGGTAAAAATGCCGGTCCATACATCATCAAAAGCGAGAGAGGTTGTGTTCGGCTGCAAGTAGGTGTGAATGTCCAGCCATAATTACTCACAAACGGGTAAGAAAAGGTAGTATTGCCAGACAATATATGATCAAAACAGGGAGCGGAGGTGGTTCAGCTGCAAGAAGGTTTGAATGTTCAAATATATTAACAAAAGCGGGAGGAGAGGTCTTCGGATGAAAGTGGTTGAAAATTTCCAACCATAATGTATAAAATGCGGTGAAAAAAAAGGTGTGATAGAACACTAAAAGGTGGAGCGGAAGTGTTCGGCTGCAAGAAGGTGTGAATGTCCGACTATATTTGGTGAAAAGCAGGTGAAGCAAGGTCTGAATGCCCAACCTTACATCATCAAAAGCAAGATCAGAGTTGTTAGGCTGCAAGAAGGCCATAGTTTGCCAAAAACGGGTAAGGTGCGAATGTCCGACTAAATATCAACAAAATTTGGGGCGGAGGTTTTCGGATGCAAGTGGTTGTGAATATCCCACCATACAAGTATGGTGGAGAGGAAGCTGTGAATAGCCGACCATAGTTTGGAAAAAGCGTGTAAGAAAAGGTTTGAATGCCCGAACATACACCATCAAAAGAGGGAGCGGAGGTGTTCCGCTGTACGAAGGTGTGAATGTCCGACCATACTTGGTAAAAAGCGGGTAAGAAAAGGTTAAAATACCCGACTGTACACAATCAATAGCGGGAGCGGATGTGTTCGGCTACAAGAAGGTGTGACAGTCCGACCATGGTTTGTAAAAAGCGGGTAAGAAAAGGTGCGAATGTCTGACAATGTATGATCAAAAGAGAGAGCGGAGGTTTTCGGATACACAAAGGTTTGAATGTCCTACCATAGTTTGTAAAAAGCGGGTAAGAAAAGGTTCGAATGCCCGACTATACACCATAAAAAGCGGGAGCGGAGGTGTTCCGCTGTAAGACGGTGTGAATGTCCGACCATAGTTGGTAAAAAGCGGGTAAGAAAAGGTTAAAATACCCGACTGTACACAATCAATAGCGGGAGCGGAGTTGTTCGGCTACAAGAAGGTGTGAAAGTCCAACCATGGTTTGTAAAAAGCAGTTAAGAAAAGGTTCGAATATCCAACCAAACATAATCAAAAGCGGGAGCAGAGCTGTTCGACTGCAAGTAGGTGTGAATGTCCAGCCATAATTACTCACAAACGGGGGAAGAAAAGGTAGTATTGCCAGACCATACATGATCAAAACAGGGAGCGGAGGTTTCCTTCAAGGTGTTAATGTCTGACTATAGTTTGTAAAAAGCGGGTAAGACAAGGTGCGAATGCCCAACAATGTATGATCAAAAGAGAGAGCGGAGGTGTTCGGCTGCAAGGTCTGAATGTCCAACCATAATTTGTAAAAACCGGGTAAGAAAAGGCTCGAAAGCCCGACTATACATCATCAAAAGCGGGAGTGGAGGTGTTCAGCTGCAAGAAGGTGTGAATGTTCGACTAAAGTTTGTAAAAAGCTGGTAAGACAAGGAGCGATGTCCCGACATTGTATGATCAAAAGCGGGAGCGGAGGTGTCCAGCTGTGAGTAGGTGTGAATGTCCGACCATAATTGCTGAAAAATGTGTTAGAAAAGGTAAGAAAAGCGGGAGAGGTGGTGTTCGGCTACAAGAAGGTGTGAAAGTCCGACAATGGTTTGTAAAAAGCGGGTAAAAAAAGGTTCAAATGCCCGAATATACATCATCAAAAGCGGAAGCGGAGGTGTTCGGATGCAAGAAGGTGTGAACGTCCGACTAAAGTTTGTAAAAAGCAGTGAAAAGCGAGAAAAAGCATTTCGTGAGTTCTGCATGATTTGGGATTTTGCTTATAAAATGCATTACTTCACTCAAACTATGTTAAAACTGATTTGTCCTTCATATTTACCATGTCTAGAAATATTTAAACAAAAAAACAACGTTGTACTTTGCAGTAAAAGAAAGAGCAAATCTAAAGTTTCAGGAATCCGAGTATAAGCCTGCTTTCATGAGTTCTGCACGATTTCGGATTTTGCTATAAAATGAATTGCTTTGCTCAAACCAAGTTAAAACTGCTTTGTCCTTCCATATTCATCAATGTCTAGATCGACTTCAACAAAGAAAAACATTGGACTTTGCAGTAGAAGAAGTTGAAATCCATCTACACATTGATTAATATGAAGGACAAAGCAGTTCCCACTTGCCCATAAGAAAATAAGCTTATTCTCGGATTCCTGATCCTTCAGTGTTGCTCTTTCTTCTAATGCAAAATACAATGTTGTTCTTTGTTGAAGTCGATCTAGACATTGATAAATATGAAGGAAAAAGCAGTTTTAACTTGGTTTGAGTGAATTAATTCATTTTATATATAAAATCCGAAATCGTGCAGAACTCATTAAAATAAGCTTATTCTCGGATTCCTAAAACTTTTGATTGGCTCTTTCTTTTACTGCAAAGTACAACGTTGTTTTTTTTGTTTAAATATATCGAGACATTGATAAATATGAAGGTAAAAGCCGTTTTAACATAGTTTGAGTGAAGGAATTGATTTTATAGATAAAATCCCAAATCATGCAGAACTCCTCAAAAGGGGCGTATGGCTTAATCACAAGTGTGGTTCTTTCTCATTCAGGGTAGTATGAGGAAGTTTATGCTTGAAATATATGTAGAAATGGGTACATATGAAGGACAAAGCAGTGTTAACTTAGTTTGAGTGAAGGAATTCATTTTATACATAAAATCCCAAATCATGCAGAACGTATGAAAAGAAGCTTATTCTCGGATTCCTGATCCTTCAGTTTTGCTCTTTCTTCTACTGCAAAATACAATGTTGTTCTTTGTTGAAGTCGATCTAGACATTGATAAATATGAAGGAAAAAGCAGTTTTAACTTGGTTTGAGTGAATGAATTCATTTTATACATAAAATCCGAAACGTGCAGAACTCATGAAAATAAGCTTATTCTCGGATTCCTAAAACTTTTGATTTGCACTTTCTTTTACTGCAAAGTACAACGTTGTTTTTTGTTGAAATCTATCTAGACATTGATTACATTCACACCTACTTGCAGTCGAACACCTTCTCATCCACTTATGATCATGTGCGGTTGGGCTTTCGCACCTTTTCTTACCCATTTTTCAGTAATTATGGGTGGACATTCAGACCTTCTTGCAGCCGAAAACCTCCGCTCCTCTTTTGATCATACATTGTCGGGCATTCACACCTTGTCTTACCCGCTTTTTACAAACTTTAGTTGGACATTCAAACCTTCTTGCAGCTGAACCACCTCCGCTCCCTGTTTTGATCATATATGGTCTGGCAATAGTACCTTTTCTTACCCGTTTGTGAGTAATTATGGCTGGACATTCACACCTTCTTGCAGCCAAACACAACCTCTCCCGCTTTTGATGATATATGGTCCGGCCTTCTTACCTTTTCTAACACATTTTTCAGCAATTATGGTCGGACATTCACACCTACTCACAGACGAACACCTCCGCTCCCACATTTGATAGTGTATAGTTGGGCATTCTCACCCTTTCTCATCAGCTTTTTGCAAATTATGATCTGATATTCACACTTACTTGAAGTCGAACAGCTCTGCTCCCACTTTTGATTATGTTTGGTTGGATATTCGAACATTTTCTTAATGCTTTTTACAAACTTTGGTCGGACGTTCACACCGTCTTGCAGCCGAACACCTCCGCTTCCGCTTTTGATGGTGTATAGTCGGGCATTCAAGCCTTTTCTTACCCACCTATTACTTACTATGGTTGGACATTAAAACCTTCTTGTAGCCGAACAAATCCGCTCCTGCTTTTGATGATGTATGATTTGGCATTCGCACCTTTTCTTACCCATTTTTCAGTAATTATTGGTCGGACATTCAGACCTTCTTGCACCTGAACACCTCTGCTCCCGCTTTTGATGGTGTATAGTCGGGCTTTGGAGCCTTTTCTTCCCCGATTTTTACAAATTATGGTTGGACATTCAGACCTTGAGGCCGAAAACCTCCGCTCCCTCTTTTGATCATACATTGTCGGGCATTCGCCCCTTGTCTTACACGGTTTTTACAAACTTTAGTCAGACATTCACACCTTGCAGCTGAACCACCTCCATTCCCTGTTTTGATCATGTGTGGTCTGGAAATACTACCTTTTCTTCCCCCGTTTGTGAGTAATTATGGCTGGACATTCACACCTACTTGCAGCCGAAAAACCACCTCTCCCGCTTTTGATGATGTATTGTCCGGCATTCTAGTCTTTTCTATCACATTTTTCAGCAATTATGATCTGACATTCACACCTACTTGCAGTCGAACAGCTCTGCTCCCGCTTTTGATTATGTTCGGTTGGATATTCAAACCTTTTCTTAACTGCTTTTTACAAACTTTGGTCGGACGTTCACACCTTCTTGCAGCCGAACACCCCCGCTTCCGCTTTTGATGGTATATATTCGGGTATTCGAACCTTCTCTTACCCGCTTTTTACAAACCATGGTTGGACTTTCATATCTTCTTGTATCTGAACAACTCCACTCCTGCTTTTGATGATTTATGGTTGGACATTCGCATCTTTTCCTACCCATTTTTCAGTAATTATAGGTGGATATTCACATCTTCTTGCAGCTGAACACCTCCTCTCCCGCTAATGATCATGTAAGGTTTGATATTCGAAAATTTTCTTTCATGTTTTAAAGCAATTATTAATGGACATTCACACCTACTTGCAGCCGAACACCACCTCTCCCGCTTTTGTTGATGTATGGACCGGCATTCTTACCTTTTCTAACACATTTTTCAGCAATTATGGTTGGAGAATCACACCTACTCACAGCCGAACAACTCCGCTACCGCATTTGATGGTGTATAGTCGGGATTTCTCACCCTTTCTCATCAGCTTTTTGCAAATTATTCTCTGACATTCACACCTACTTGCAGTCGAACAGCTCTGCTCCCGCTTTTGATTATGTTTGGTTAGATATTCGAACCTTTTCTTAACTGCTTTTTTACAAACTTTGGTCGGACGTTCACACCTTCTTGCAGCCGAACACCTACACTTCCGGTTTTGATAGTGTATATTCGGGCATACGAACCTTTTCTTACCCGCTTTTTACAAACCATGGTCGGACTTTCACACCTTCTCTTAGCTGAACAACTCCGCTCCCTGTTTTGATTGTGTACAGTCGGGTATTTTAACCTTTTCTTACCCGCTTTTTACCAACTATGATCGGAAATTCACACCGTCTTACAGCGGAACACCTCCGCTCCCTCTTTTGATGGTGTATGTTCGGGCATTCGAACCTTTTCTTACCCGCTTTTTACAAACCAGGGTCGGACTTTCACACCTTTTAGTAGCCGAACAACTCCGCTCCCGCTATTGATTGTGTACAGTCGGGTATTTTAACCTTTTCTTACCCGCTTTTTACCAACTATGGTCGGACATTCACACCGTCTTACAGCGGAACACCTCCTCTCCCGCTTATGATCATGTACGGTTTGATATTCGAAAATTTACTTTCTTGTTTTAAAGCAATTATTGATGGACATTCAAACCTTCTTTTTGATGGTGTATAGTCGGGCTTTCGAGCCTTTTCTTCCCGGTTTTTACAAACCATGGTCGGACTTTCACACCTTCTTGTAGCCGAACAACTCCGCTCCTGCTATTGATTGTGTACAGTCGGGTATTTTAACCTTTTCTTACCCGCTTTTTACCAACTATGGTCGGACATTCACACCGTCTTACAGCGGAACACCTCTGCTCCCGCTTTTGATGGTGTATAGTCGGGCATTCGAACCTTTTCTTACCCGCTTTTTACAAACTATGGTGGGACATTCAAACCTTCTTGTATCCGAAAACCTCCGCTCTCTCTTTTGATCATACATTGTCGGACATTCGCACCTTTTCTTACCCGCTTTTTACAAACCATGGTCGGACTTTCACACCTTCTTGTAGCCGAACACATCCGCTCCCGCTATTGATTGTGTACAGTCGGGTATTTTAACCATTTCTTACCCGCTTTTTACCAACTATGGTCGGACATTCACACCTTCGTACAGCGGAACACCTCCGCTCCCTCTTTTGATGGTGTATGTTCGGGTATTCAAACCTTTTCTTACCCGCTTTTTCCAAACTATGGTCGGCTATTCACAGCTTCCTCTCCACCATACTTGTATGGTTGGATATTCACACCCACTTGCATCCGAAGACCTCTGCCCCAAATTTTGTTGATATTTAGTCGGACATTCGCACCTTACCCGCTTTTGGCAAACTATGGCCTTCTTGCAGCCAAACACCTCTGATCTCGCATTTGATGATGTAAGGTTTGGCATTCAGACCTTGCTTCACCTGCTTTTCACCAAATATAGTCGGACATTCACACCTTCTTGCAGCCGAACACTTCCGCTCCACCTTTTAGTGTTCTATCACACCTTTTTTTCACCGCATTTTATACATTATGGTCGGAAATTTTCAACCACTCTCATCCGAAGACCTCTCCTCCCGCTTTCTTTAATATATTTGAACTTTAGTCGGACATTCAAACCTTCTTGCAGCTGAACCACCTCCGCTCCCTGTTTTGATCATATATGGTCTGGCAATACTACCTTTTCTTACCCGTTTGTGAGTAATTATGGCTGGACATTCACACCTACTTGCAGCCGAACACAACCCCTCTCGCTTTTGATGATGTATGGACCGGCATTTTTACCTTTTCTAACACATTTTTCAGCAATTATGGTCGGAGATTCACACCTACTCACAGCCGAACAACTCCGCTACCGCATTTGATGATGTATAGTCGGGCATTCTCACCCTTTCTCATCAGCTTTTTGCAAATTATGATCTGACATTCACACCTACTTGCAGTCGAAAAGCTCTGCTCCCGCTTTTGATTATGTTTGGTTGGATATTCGAACCTTTTCTTAACTGCTTTTTACATATTTTTGTTGGACGTTCACACCTTCTTGTAGCCGAACACTTCCACTCCTGCTTTTGATGATGTATGGTTGGGCATTCACACCTTCTTACAGCTGAACACCTCCTCTCCCACTTATGATCATGTGTGGTTTGATTTTCGAAAATTTTCTTTCATGTTTTCTAGCAATTATTGATGGACATTTAGACCTTCTTGCAGCTGAACACCACCTCTCCCGATTTTGATGATGTATGGACCGGCATTTTTACCTTTTCTAACACATTTTTCAGCAATTATGGTTGGAGATTCACACCTACTCACAGCCAAACAACTCCGCTACCGCATTTGATGGTGTATAGTCGGGCATTCTCACCCTTTCTCATCAGCTTTTTGCAAATTATGATCTGACATTGGTAAATGGTAAATGGACTTGTACTTGTATAGCGCTTTTCTAGTCTAGCTGACCACTCAAAGCGCTTCACTACATGCCGCATTCACCCCACTCACACACATTCATACAGCACGTCTTAGGATATAACTACGTGCTTTCTAAGCATTCACACACATTCATACCCCCAATGATACACTGGGGGAGCAACGTGGGGTTCAGTGTCTTGCCCAAGGACGCTTCGACATGTATCCTGGGGAAGCCAGAGTCGAACCACCGACCTTCCGATTGGTGGGTGACTGCTCTTCCTCCTACTTCCAGTCGAACAGCTCTGCTCCCGCTTTTGATTATGTTTGGTTAGATATTCGAACCTTTTCTTAACTGCTTTTTACAAACTTTGGTCGGACGTTCACAATATCTTGCAGCTGAACACCTCCGCTTCCGCTTTTGATGGTGTATATTCGGGCATACGAACCTTTTCTTACCCGCTTTTTACAAACCAAGGTCGGACTTTCACACGTTCTCTTAGCTGAACAACTCCGCTCCCTCTTTTGATTGTGTACAGTCGGGTAATTTAACCTTTTCTTACCCGCTTTTTACCATCTATGGTCGGACATTCACACCGTCTTACAGCGGAACACCTCCGCTCCCTCTTTTGATGATGTATGGTTAGGCATTCGCACCTTTTCTTACCCATTTTTCAGTAATTATGGGTAGACATTCACACCTTCTTGCAGCTGAACACCTCCTCTCCCGCTTATGATCATGTGCAGTTTGATATTCGAACATTTTCTTTCATGTTTTCTAGCAATTATTGATGGACATTCAGACCGTCTTGCAGCTGAACACCTACGCTCCCACTTTTGATGGTGTATAGTCGGGCTTTCAAGCCTTTTCTTCCCCGGTTTTTACAAATTATGGTTGGACATTCAGACCTTCTTGCAGCCGAAAACCTCCACTCCCTCTTTTGATCATACATTGTCGGGCATTCGCACCTTTTCTTACCCGCTTTTTACAAACCATGGTCGGACTTTCACACCTTTTAGTAGCCGAACAACTCCGCTCCCGCTATTGATTGTGTACAGTCGGGTATTTTAACCTTTTCTTACCCGCTTTTTACCAACTATGGTCGGACATTCACACCTTCTTACAGCAGAACACCTCCGCTCCCTGTTTTGATTATGTATGTGTCTCTCTCACCCGCCTTTTACTATGGTCGGCCATTCACAGCTTCCTCTCCACCATACTTGTATGGTGGGATATTCACACCCACCTGCATCCGAAGACCTCCGCCCCCACTTTTGTTGATATTTAGTCGGTCATTCGCACCTTACCCGCTTTTGGCAAACTATGGCCTTCTTGCAGCCAAACACCTCTGATCTCGCTTTTGATGATGTAAGGTTGGGCATTCAGACCTTGCTTCACCTGCTTTTCACCAAATATAGTCGGACATTCACACCCACTTGCATCCGAAGACCTCCGCCCCAAATTTTGTTGATATTTAGTCGGACATTCGCACCTTACCCGCTTTTGGCAAACTATGGCCTTCTTGCAGCCAAACACCTCTGATCTCGCTTTTGATGATGTAAGGTTGGGCATTCAGACCTTGCTTCACCTGCTTTTCACCAAATATAGTCGGACATTCACACCTTCTTGCAGCCGAACACTTCCGCTCCACCTTTTAGTGTTCTATCACACCTTTTTTTCACCGCATTTTATACATTATGGTTGGAAATTTTCAACCACTCTCATCCGAAGACCTCTCCTCCCGCTTTTGTTAATATATTTGAACTTTAGTCGGACATTCAAACCTTCTTGCAGCTGAACCACCTCCGCTCCCTGTTTTGATCATATATGGTCTGGCAATACTACCTTTTCTTACCCGTTTGTGAGTAATTATGGCTGGACATTCACACCTACTTGCAGCCGAACACAACCTCTCTCGCTTTTGATGATGTATGGACCGGCATTCTTACCTTTTCTAACACATTTTTCAGCAATTATGGTCGGAGATTCACACCTACTCACAGCCGAACAACTCCGCTCCCGCATTTGATGGTGTATAGTCGGGCATTCTCACCCTTTCTCATCAGCTTTTTGCAAATTATGATCTGACATTCACACCTACTTGCAGTCGAACAGCTCTGCTCCCGATTTTGATTATGTATGGTTGGATATTCGAACCTTTTCTTAACTGCTTTTTACAAACTTTGGTTGGACGTTCACACCTTCTTGTAGCCGAACACATGCACTCCTGCTTTTGATGATGTATGGTTGGGCATTCGCACCTTGTTTTTTACCCATTTTTCAGGTATTATGGGTGGACATTCACACCTTCTTGCAGCTGAACACCTCCTCTCCCACTTATGATCATGTGTGGTTTGATTTTCGAAAATTTTCTTTCATGTTTTCTAGCAATTATTGATGGACATTTAGACCTTCTTGCAGCTGAACAGGCTTTGTGCACATGTCTCATGAAAATAAAATGGGTGTATGATTGCTGACGGCAGAGCAATACTGCCAAACTTATGAGTTCTTGTGGCAAACTTGATTCAGTGTCTTGACGTGTATACGCTGTTTCGCTGACTTGTCACAAGAAACAAAGTGTGTTTGATAAGATCCGACCATTTTATTACGGGAGGATCAGTATGTATGGATTCTGATGTGACTGATAAACCCATTCGTATCGTAAGCATAATCTAATACGTGAGACAACGCCCTGGCACACAATCAAAAAAAAAAAGAGAGAGCGGTTTTGTGTCCCCACAGTCCATAATGTAGAAAAGAGAGAAAAAAGCCTTTCTGATTTGGTGTGTGTGCTCACAGTGCAGAGTGTAGAGAAAAGAGAGAAAAGAAAGCCGTTTTGGTGTCACGGGTGTTGTGACTTACACACACACATTTCTGAATTGAGAAAGGAAATTATTTTAGAGGAAGCACTAGAGTTTAGATCCCACATTTGTTGATAGGCATTCATTTATTTCTTCACTTCTGATGAAGTTTCAACAATAAACAACAAACTTTGTATTATGAGAAAGAACCAGACTCATTCTTCAGGAATCCGAAAATAAGCTCTATTTTACGAGTTATGCACGAATTCGGATTCTCCTATAAAACGAATTCCTTAACTCTAACCAAGTTAAGACTGCTTTGTCCTTCATATTTATTCATGTCTAATCAAGTTTCAACGATAAACAACGTTGTACTTTGTAGAATGAGAAAGAACTTCTTCAGCAATAAGCATCTCTCGACATATGACGAAATACAGATTTTGCTATAAAATTAATTCCTTCTATCAGCCTGACTTAAAACTGTTTGTCCTCCTTATTTATCCACTTCAAATCAAGTTTCAACAATTAAAAAAATTTTGTAGTTTGAGAAAAAACAACTTCATCTTAAGCAATCAGTAGGGTAAGAAAGGGTAAGAAAAGGTGTAAATGCCAACCATACATCACTAAAAGGTGGAGCGGAAGTATTCGGCTGCAAGTAGGTGCGAATGCCTGACAATGTATGATTAAAAGAGGGAGCGGAGGTTTTCGGCTGCAAGGTCTGAATGTCCAACCATAATTTGTAAAAACCGGGGAAGAAAAGGCTCGAAAGCCCGACTATACACCATCAAAAGTGGGAGCGGAGGTGTTCGGCTGCAAGTAGGTGTGAATGTTCGACCATAATTTGTAAAAAGCGGGTAAGAAAAGGTTCGAATGCCCGACTATATATTAACCAAAGCAGGAGTAGAGGTCTTCGGATACGAGTGGGTGAGAATTTACAACCATAATCTATAAAATGCGGTGAAAAAAAAGGTGTGAATACCCCATAGAACACTAAAAGGTAGAGCGGAAGTGTTCGGCTGCAAGAAGGTGTGAATGTCTGACCATAGTTTGTAAAAAGCGGGTAAGAAAAGGTTCGAATGCCCGAACATACACCATCAAAGGAGGGAGCGGAGGTGTTCCGCTGTAAGAAGGTGTGAATGTCCGACCATAGTTGGCAAAAAGCAGGTAAGAAAAGGTTAAAATACCCGATTGTACACAATCAATAGCGGGAGCAGAGTTGTTCCACTACTAAAAGGTGTGAAAGTCCGACCATGGTTTGTAAAAAGCGGGTAAGAAAAGGTGTGAATGCCCGACAATGTATGATCAAAAGAGGGAGAGGGGGTTTTCGGCTTAAACAAGGTCTGAATGTCCATCCATATTTTGTTAAAATCTGGGAAGAAAAGGCTCGAAAGCCCGACTATACACCATCAACAGCTGGAGCGGAGGTGTTCAGCTGCAAGAAGGTCTGAATGTCCATCAATAATTGCTAGAAAACATGGAAGAGAATTTTGAAATATCAAACCGCACATGATCATAAGCGGGAGAGGAAGTGTTCAAATGCAAGAAGGTGTGAATGTCCACCCATAGTTACTGCAAAATGGGTAAGAAAAGGTACGAATGCCCAACCATACATGATCCTAACAGGGAGCGGAGGTGTTTGGCTGCGACAAGGTGTGTATGTACACCCATAATTAATGAAAAGCGGGCAACAAGTAGGTTTGAATACCCATCATCAAAAGCAGGAGTGGATGTGTTCGGCTACAAGAAGGTTTGAATGTCTGACCATAGTTTGTAAAAAGCGGGTAGGAAAAGGTTCGAATGCCCGAACATACACCATCAAAGGAGGGAGCGGAGGTGTTCCGCTGTAAGAAGGTGTGAATGTCCAACCATAATTGGCAAAAAGCAGGTAAGAAAAGGTTAAAATACCCTATTGTACACAATCAATAGCGGGAGCAGAGTTGTTCCGCTACTAAAAGGTGTGAAAGTCCGACCATGAATTGTAAAAAGCGGGTAAGAAAAGGTGCGAATGCCCGACAATGTATGATCAAAAAAGGGAGCGGAGGTTTTCGGCTGAAAGAAGGTCTGAATGTCCATCCATAATTTGTAAAAATCGGGGAAGAAAAGGCTCGAAAGCCCGACTATACACCATCAAAAGTGGGAGCGGAGGTGTTCAGCTTCAAGACGGTGTTCAGCTTCAAGACGGTCTGAATGTCCATCAATAATTGCTAGAAAACATGAAAGAAAATTTTCGAATATCAAACTGCACATGATCATAAGCAGGAGAGGAGGTGTTCAGCTGCAAGAAGGTGTGAATGTCTACCCATAATTACTGAAAAATGGGTAAGAAAAGGTGCGAATGCCTAACCATACATCATCAAAAGAGGGAGCGGAGGTGTTCCGCTGTAAGACGGTGTGAATGTCCGACCATAGATGGTAAAAAGCGGGTAAGAAAAGGTTAAATTACCCGACTGTACACAATCAAAAGAGGGAGCGGAGTTGTTCAGCTAAGAGAAGGTGTGAAAGTCCGACCTTGGTTTGTAAAAAGCGGGTAAGAAAAGGTTCGTATGCCCGAATATACACCATCAAAAGCGGAAGCGGAGGTGTTCGGCTGCAAGATATTGTGAACGTCCGACCAAAGTTTGTAAAAAGCAGTTAAGAAAAGGTTTGAATATCTAACCAAACATAAGAATGAGTCTTTTCCGCTGTAGAATGCCCGACTATAGACCATCAAATGCGGGAGCGGAGGTGTTCGGCTCTGAGTAGGTGTGAATGTCCGACCATAATTGCTGAAGAATGTGTTAGAAAAGGTAAGAATGCTGGACCATACATCATCAAAAGCGGTAGAGGTGGTGTTCGGCTGCAAAAAGGTGTGACTGTTCGACTAAAGTTTGTAAAAAGTGGGTAAGACAAGGTGCGAATGCCTGACAATGTATGATCAAAAGCGGGAGCGGAGGTGTTCAGCTGCAAGAAGGTCTACATGTCCATCAATAATTGCTAGAAAACATGAAAGAAACTTTTCGAAAATCAAACCGCACATGATCATAAGTGGGATAGGAGGTGTTCAGCTGCAAGGTGTGAATGTCCACCCATAATTCCTGAAAAATGGGCAAAAAAAAGGTGTGAATGCCCAACCATACATCATCAAAAGCAGGAGTGGAAGTGTTCGGCTACAAGAAGGTGTGAACGTCCAACCAAAATATGTAAAAAGAAGTTAAGAAAAGGTTCGAATATCCAACCAAACATAATCAAAAGCGGGAGCAGAGCTGTTCGACTGCAAGTAGGTGTGAATGTCAGATCATAATTTGCAAAAAGCTGATGAGAAAGGGTGAGAATGCCCGACTATACATCATCAAATGCGGGAGCGGAGTTGTTCGGCTGTGAGTAGGTGTGAATCTCCGACCATAATTGCTGAAAAATGTGTTAGAAAAGGTAAAAATGCCGGTCCATACATCATCAAAAGCGAGAGAGGTTGTGTTCGGCTGCAAGTAGGTGTGAATGTCCAGCCATAATTACTCACAAACGGGTAAGAAAAGGTAGCATTGCCAGACCATATATGATCAAAACAGGGAGCGGAGGTGGTTCAGCTGCAAGAAGGTTTGAATGTCAAACTAAAGTTCAAATATATTAACAAAAGCGGGAGGAGAGGTCTTCGGATGAAAGTGGTTGAAAATTTCCAACCATAATGTATAAAATGCGGTGAAAAAAAAGGTGTGATAGAACACTAAAAGGTGGAGCGGAAGTGTTCGGCTGCAAGAAGGTGTGAATGTCCAACTATATTTGGTGAAAAGCAGGTGAAGCAAGGTCTGAATACCCAACCTTACATCATCAAAAGCAAGATCAGAGTTGTTAGGCTGCAAGAAGGCCATAGTTTGCCAAAAGCGGGTAAGGTGCGAATGTCCGACTAAATATCAACAAAAAATGGGGCGGAGGTTTTCGGATGCAAGTGGGTGTGAATATCCCACCATACAAGTATGGTGGAGAGGAAGCTGTGAATAGCCGACCATAGTTTGGAAAAAGCGGGTAAGAAAAGGTTTGAATGCCCGAACATACACCATCAAAAGAGGGAGCGGAGGTGTTCCGCTGTACGAAGGTGTGAATGTCCGACCATACTTGGTAAAAAGCGGGTAAGAAAAGGTTGAAATACCCGACTGTACACAATCAATAGCGGGAGCGGATGTGTTCGGCTACAAGAAGGTGTGACAGTCCGACCATGGTTTGTAAAAAGCGGGTAAGAAAAGGTGCGAATGTCCGACAATGTATGATCAAAAAAGAGAGCGGAGGTTTTCGGATACACGAAGGTTTGAATGTCCTACCAAAGTTTGCAAAAAGCGGGTAAGAAAAGGTTCGAATGCCCGACTATACACCATAAAAAGCGGGAGCGGAGGTGTTCCGCTGTAAGACGGTGTGAATGTCCGACCATAGTTGGTAAAAAGCGGGTAAGAAAAGGTTAAAATACCCGACTGTACACAATCAATAGCGGGAGCGGAGTTGTTCGGCTACAAGAAGGTGTGAAAGTCCGACCATGGTTTGTAAAACGCGGGTAAGACAAGGTGCGAATGCCCGACAATGTATGATCAAAAGAGGGAGCGGAGGTGTTCGGCTGCAAGGTCTGAATGTCCAACCATAATTTGTAAAAACTGGGTAAGAAAAGGCTCGAAAGCCCGACTATACATCATCAAAAGCGGGAGCGGAGGTGTTCAGCTGCAAGAAGGTGTGAATGTTTGACTAAAGTTTGTAAAAAGCTGGTAAGACAAGGAGCGATGTCCCGACATTGTATGATCAAAAGCGGGAGCGGAGGTGTCCAGCTGTGAGTAGGTGTGAATGTCCGACCATAATTGCTGAAAAATGTGTTAGAAAAGGTAAGAATACTGGACCATACATCATCAAAAGCGGGAGAGGTGGTGTTCGGCTGCAAGAAGGTGTGAAAGTCCGACAATGGTTTGTAAAAAGCGGGTAAAAAAAGGTTCAAATGCCCGAATATACATCATCAAAAGCGGAAGCGGAGGTGTTCGGATGCAAGAAGGTGTGAACGTCCGACCAAAGTTTGTAAAAAGCAGTGAAAAGCGAGAAAAAGCATTTCGTGAGTTCTGCATGATTTGGGATTTTGCTTATAAAATGCATTACTTCACTCAAACTATGTTAAAACTGATTTGTCCTTCATATTTACCATGTCTAGAAATATTTAAACAAAAAAACAACGTTGTACTTTGCAGTAAAAGAAAGAGCAAATCTAAAGTTTCAGGAATCCGAGTATAAGCCTGCTTTCATGAGTTCTGCACGATTTCGGATTTTGCTATAAAATGAATTGCTTTGCTCAAACCAAGTTAAAACTGCTTTGTCCTTCCATATTCATCAATGTCTAGATCGACTTCAACAAAGAAAAACATTGGACTTTGCAGTAGAAGAAGTTGAAATCCATCTACACATTGATAAATATGAAGGACAAAGCAGTTCCCACTTGCCCATAAGAAAATAAGCTTATTCTCGGATTCCTGATCCTTCAGTGTTGCTCTTTCTTCTACTGCAAAATACAATGTTGTTCTTTGTTGAAGTCGATCTAGACATTGATAAATATGAAGGAAAAAGCAGTTTTAACTTGGTTTGAGTGAATTAATTCATTTTATACATAAAATCCGAAATCGTGCAGAACTCATGAAAATAAGCTTATTCTCGGATTCCTAAAACTTTTGATTGGCTCTTTCTTTTACTGCAAAGTACAACGTTGTTTTTTTTGTTTAAATATATCGAGACATTGATAAATATGAAGGTAAAAGCCGTTTTAACATAGTTTGAGTGAAGGAATTGATTTTATAGATAAAATCCCAAATCATGCAGAACTCCTCAAAAGGGGCGTATGGCTTAATCACAAGTGTGGTTCTTTCTCATTCAGGGTAGTATGAGGAAGTTTATGCTTGAAATATATGTAGAAATGGGTACATATGAAGGACAAAGCAGTGTTAACTTAGTTTGAGTGAAGGAATTCATTTTATACATAAAATCCCAAATCATGCAGAACGTATGAAAAGAAGCTTATTCTCGGATTCCTAAAACTTTTGATTTGCACTTTCTTTTACTGCAAAGTACAACGTTGTTTTTTGTTGAAATCTATCTAGACATTGATTACATTCACACCTACTTGCAGTCGAACACCTTCTCATCCACTTATGATCATGTGCGGTTGGGCTTTCGCACCTTTTCTTACCCATTTTTCAGTAATTATGGGTGGACATTCAGACCTTCTTGCAGCCGAAAACCTCCGCTCCTCTTTTGATCATACATTGTCGGGCATTCACACCTTGTCTTACCCGCTTTTTACAAACTTTAGTCGGACATTCAAACCTTCTTGCAGCTGAACCACCTCCGCTCCCTGTTTTGATCATATATGGTCTGGCAATAGTACCTTTTCTTACCCGTTTGTGAGTAATTATGGCTGGACATTCACACCTTCTTGCAGCCGAACACAACCTCTCCCGCTTTTGATGATATCTGGTCCGGCCTTCTTACCTTTTCTAACACATTTTTCAGCAATTATGGTCGGACATTCACACCTACTCACAGACGAACACCTCCGCTCCCACATTTGATAGTGTATAGTCGGGCATTCTCACCCTTTCTCATCAGCTTTTTGCAAATTATGATCTGATATTCACACCTACTTGAAGTCGAACAGCTCTGCTCCCGCTTTTGATTATGTTTGGTTGGATATTCGAACATTTTCTTAATGCTTTTTACAAACTTTGGTCGGACGTTCACACCTTCTTGTAGCCGAACACATGCACTCCTGCTTTTGATGATGTATGGTTGGGCATTCGCACCTTTTTTTTTTACCATTTTTTCAGGTATTATGGGTGGACATTCACACCTTCTTGCAGCTGAACACCTCCTCTCCCACTTATGATCATGTGTGGTTTGATTTTCGAAAATTTTCTTTCATGTTTTCTAGCAATTATTGATGGACATTTAGACCTTCTTGCAGCTGAACACCACCTCTCCCGATTTTGATGATGTATGGACCGGCATTTTTACCTTTTCTAACATATTTTTCAGCAATTATGGTTGGAGATTCACACCTACTCACAGCCGAACAACTAGGCTACCGCATTTGATGGTGTATAGTCGGGATTTCTCACCCTTTCTCATCAGCTTTTTGCAAATTATTCTCTGACATTCACACCTACTTGCAGTCGAACAGCTCTGCTCCCGCTTTTGATTATGTTTGGTTAGATATTCGAACCTTTTCTTAACTGCTTTTTTACAAACTTTGGTCGGACGTTCACACCTTCTTGCAGCCGAACACCTACACTTCCGGTTTTGATAGTGTATATTCGGGCATACGAACCTTTTCTTACCCGCTTTTTACAAACCATGGTCGGACTTTCACACCTTCTCTTAGCTGAACAACTCCGCTCCCTCTTTTGACTTTGTACAGTCGGGTATTTTAACCTTTTCTTACCCGCTTTTTACCAACTATGACCGGACATTCACACCGTCTTACAGCGGAACACCTCCGCTCCCTCTTTTGATGGTGTATGTTCGGGCATTCGAACCTTTTCTTACCCGCTTTTTACAAACCAGGGTCGGACTTTCACACCTTTTAGTAGCCGAACAACTCCGCTCCCGCTATTGATTGTGTACAGTCGGGTATTTTAACCTTTTCTTACCCGCTTTTTACCAACTATGGTCGGACATTCACACCGTCTTACAGCGGAACACCTCCTCTCCCGCTTATGATCATGTACGGTTTGATATTCGAAAATTTACTTTCTTGTTTTAAAGCAATTATTGATGGACATTCAAACCTTCTTTTTGATGGTGTATAGTCGGGCTTTCGAGCCTTTTCTTCCCGGTTTTTACAAACCATGGTCGGACTTTCACACCTTCTTGTAGCCGAACAACTCCGCTCCTGCTATTGATTGTGTACAGTCGGGTATTTTAACCTTTTCTTACCCGCTTTTTACCAACTATGGTCGGACATTCACACCGTCTTACAGCGGAACACCTCTGCTCCCGCTTTTGATGGTGTAGAGTCGGGCATTCGAACCTTTTCTTACCCGCTTTTTACAAACTATGGTGGGACATTCAAACCTTCTTGTATCCGAAAACCTCCGCTCTCTCTTTTGATCATACATTGTCGGACATTCGCACCTTTTCTTACCCGCTTTTTACAAACCATGATCAGACTTTCACAACTTCTTGTAGCCGAACACATCCGCTCCCGCTATTGATTGTGTACAGTCGGGTATTTTAACCTTTTCTTACCCGCTTTTTACCAACTATGGTCGGACATTCACACCTTCGTACAGCGGAACACCTCCGCTCCCTCTTTTGATGGTGTATGTTCGGGTATTCAAACCTTTTCTTACCCGCTTTTTCCAAACTATGGTCGGCTATTCACAGCTTCCTCTCCACCATACTTGTATGGTTGGATATTCACACCCACTTGCATCCGAAGACCTCTGCCCCAAATTTTTTTGATATTTAGTCGGACATTCGCACCTTACCCGCTTTTGGCAAACTATGGCCTTCTTGCAGCCAAACACCTCTGATCTCGCATTTGATGATGTAAGGTTTGGCATTCAGACCTTGCTTCACCTGCTTTTCACCAAATATAGTCGGACATTCACACCTTCTTGCAGCCGAACACTTCCGCTCCACCTTTTAGTGTTCTTTCACACCTTTTTTTCACCGCATTTTATACATTATGGTCGGAAATTTTCAACCACTCTCATCCGAAGACCTCTCCTCCCGCTTTCTTTAATATATTTGAACTTTAGTCGGACATTCAAACCTTCTTGCAGCTGAACCACCTCCGCTCCCTGTTTTGATCATATATGGTCTGGCAATACTACCTTTTCTTACCCGTTTGTGAGTAATTATGGCTGGACATTCACACCTACTTGCAGCCGAACACAACCCCTCTCGCTTTTGATGATGTATGGACCGGCATTTTTACCTTTTCTAACACATTTTTCAGCAATTATGGTCGGAGATTCACACCTACTCACAGCCGAACAACTCCGCTCCCGCATTTGATGATGTATAGTCGGGCATTCTCACCCTTTCTCATCAGCTTTTTGCAAATTATGATCTGACATTCACACCTACTTGCAGTCGAACAGCTCTGCTCCTGCTTTTGATTATGTTTGGTTGGATATTCGAACCTTTTCTTAACTTCTTTTTACATATTTTGGTTGGACGTTCACACCTTCTTGTAGCCGAACACATGCACTCCTGCTTTTGATGATGTATGGTTGGGCATTCACACCTTTTTTTTTACCATTTTTCAGGAATTATGGGTGGACATTCACACCTTGCAGCTGAACACCTCCTATCCCACTTATGATCATGTGCGGTTTGATTTTCGAAAAGTTTCTTTCATGTTTTCTAGCAATTATTGATGGACATTTAGACCTTCTTGCAGCTGAACACCACCTCCGCTCCCGCTTTTGATTATGTATGGACCGGCATTTTTACCTTTTCTAACACATTTTTCAGCAATTATGGTTGGAGATTCACACCTACTCACAGCCGAACAACTCCGCTACCGCATTTGATGGTTTATAGTCGGGCATTCTCACCCTTTCTCATCAGCTTATTGCAAATTATGATCTGACATTCACACCTACTTCCAGTCGAACAGCTCTGCTCCCGCTTTTGATTATGTTTGGTTAGATATTCGAACCTTTTCTTAACTGCTTTTTACAAACTTTGGTCGGACGTTCACAATATATTGCAGCCGAACACCTCCGCTTCCGCTATTGATGGTGTATATTCGGGCATACAAACCTTTTCTTACCCGCTTTTTACAAACCAAGGTCGGACTTTCACACCTTCTCTTAGCTGAACAACTCCGCTCCCTCTTTTAATTGTGTACAGTCGGGTAATTTAACCTTTTCTTACCCGCTTTTTACCATCTATGGTCGGACATTCACACCGTCTTACAGCGGAACACCTCCGCTCCCTCTTTTGATGATGTATGGTTAGGCATTCGCACCTTTTCTTACCCATTTTTCAGTAATTATGGGTAGACATTCACACCTTCTTGCAGCTGAACACCTCCTCTCCCGCTTATGATCATGTGCATTTTGATATTCGAAAATTTTCTTTCATGTTTTCTAGCAATTATTGATGGACATTCAGACCGTCTTGCAGCTGAACACCTCCGCTCCCACTTTTGATGGTGTATAGTCGGGTTTTCGAGCCTTTTCTTCCCCGGTTTTTACAAATTATGGTTGGACATTCAGACCTTCTTGCAGCCGAAAACCTCCACTCCCTCTTTTGATCATACATTGTCGTGCATTCGCACCCTTTCTTACCCGCTTTTTACAAACCATGGTCGGACTTTCACACCTTTTATTAGCCGAACAACTCCGCTCCCGCTATTGAGTGTGTACAGTCGGGTATTTTAACCTTTTCTTACCCGCTTTTTACCAACTATGGTTGGACATTCACACCTTCTTACAGCAGAACACCTCCGCTCCCTGTTTTGATTATGTATGGTTTGACATTCGCACCTTCTCTCACCCGCCTTTTACTATGGTCGGCCATTCACAGCTTCCTCTCCACCATACTTGTATGGTGGGATATTCACACCCACTTGCATCCGAAGACCTCCGCCCCCACTTTTGTTGATATTTAGTCGGTCATTCGCACCTTACCCGCTTTTGGCAAACTATGGCCTTCTTGCAGCCAAACACCTCTGATCTCGCTTTTGATGATGTAAGGTTGGGCATTCAGACCTTGCTTCACCTGCTTTTCACCAAATATAGTCGGACATTCACACCCACTTGCATCCGAAGACCTCCGCCCCAAATTTTGTTGATATTTAGTCGGACATTCGCACCTTACCCGCTTTTGGCAAACTATGGCCTTCTTGCAGCCAAACACCTCTGATCTCGCTTTTGATGATGTAAGGTTGGGCATTCAGACCTTGCTTCACCTGCTTTTCACCAAATATAGTCGGACATTCACACCTTCTTGCAGCCGAACACTTCCGCTCCACCTTTTAGTGTTCTATCACACCTTTTTTTCACCGCATTTTATACATTATGGTTGGAAATTTTCAACCACTCTCATCCGAAGACCTCTCCTCCCGCTTTTGTTAATATATTTGAACTTTAGTCGGGCATTCAAACCTTCTTGCTGCTGAACCACCTCCGCTCCCTGTTTTGATCATATATGGTCTGGCAATACTACCTTTTCTTACCCGTTTGTGAGTAATTATGGCTGGACATTCACACCTACTTGCAGCCGAACACAACCTCTCTCGCTTTTGATGATGTATGGACCGGCATTCTTACCTTTTCTAACACATTTTTCAGCAATTATGGTTGGAGATTCACACCTACTCACAGCCGAACAACTCCGCTACCGCATTTGATGGTTTATAGTCGGGCATTCTCACCCTTTCTCATCAGCTTATTGCAAATTATGATCTGACATTCACACCTACTTCCAGTCGAACAGCTCTGCTCCCGCTTTTGATTATGTTTGGTTAGATATTCGAACCTTTTCTTAACTGCTTTTTACAAACTTTGGTCGGACGTTCACAATATATTGCAGCCGAACACCTCCGCTTCCGCTATTGATGGTGTATATTCGGGCATACGAACCTTTTCTTACCCGCTTTTTACAAACCAAGGTCGGACTTTCACATCTTCTCTTAGCTGAACAACTCCGCTCCCTCTTTTAATTGTGTACAGTCGGGTAATTTAACCTTTTCTTACCCGCTTTTTACCATCTATGGTCGGACATTCACACCGTCTTACAGCGGAACACCTCCGCTCCCTCTTTTGATGATGTATGGTTAGGCATTCGCACCTTTTCTTACCCATTTTTCAGTAATTATGGGTAGACATTCACACCTTCTTGCAGCTGAACACCTCCTCTCCCGCTTATGATCATGTGCATTTTGATATTCGAAAATTTTCTTTCATGTTTTCTAGCAATTATTGATGGACATTCAGACCGTCTTGCAGCTGAACACCTCCGCTCCCACTTTTGATGGTGTATAGTCGGGTTTTCGAGCCTTTTCTTCCCCGGTTTTTACAAATTATGGTTGGACATTCAGACCTTCTTGCAGCCGAAAACCTCCACTCCCTCTTTTGATCATACATTGTCGTGCATTCGCACCCTTTCTTACCCGCTTTTTACAAACCATGGTCGGACTTTCACACCTTTTATTAGCCGAACAACTCCGCTTCCGCTATTGAGTGTGTACAGTCGGGTATTTTAACCTTTTCTTACCCGCTTTTTACCAACTATGGTTGGACATTCACACCTTCTTACAGCAGAACACCTCCGCTCCCTGTTTTGATTATGTATGGTTTGACATTCGCACCTTCTCTCACCCGCCTTTTACTATGGTCGGCCATTCACAGCTTCCTCTCCACCATACTTGTATGGTGGGATATTCACACCCACTTGCATCCGAAGACCTCCGCCCCCACTTTTGTTGATATTTAGTCGGTCATTCGCACCTTACCCGCTTTTGGCAAACTATGGCCTTCTTGCAGCCAAACACCTCTGATCTCGCTTTTGATGATGTAAGGTTGGGCATTCAGACCTTGCTTCACCTGCTTTTCACCAAATATAGTCGGACATTCACACCCACTTGCATCCGAAGACCTCCGCCCCAAATTTTGTTGATATTTAGTCGGACATTCGCACCTTACCCGCTTTTGGCAAACTATGGCCTTCTTGCAGCCAAACACCTCTGATCTCGCTTTTGATGATGTAAGGTTGGGCATTCAGACCTTGCTTCACCTGCTTTTCACCAAATATAGTCGGACATTCACACCTTCTTGCAGCCGAACACTTCCGCTCCACCTTTTAGTGTTCTATCACACCTTTTTTTCACCGCATTTTATACATTATGGTTGGAAATTTTCAACCACTCTCATCCGAAGACCTCTCCTCCCGCTTTTGTTAATATATTTGAACTTTAGTCGGGCATTCAAACCTTCTTGCTGCTGAACCACCTCCGCTCCCTGTTTTGATCATATATGGTCTGGCAATACTACCTTTTCTTACCCGTTTGTGAGTAATTATGGCTGGACATTCACACCTACTTGCAGCCGAACACAACCTCTCTCGCTTTTGATGATGTATGGACCGGCATTCTTACCTTTTCTAACACATTTTTCAGCAATTATGGTCGGAGATTCACACCTACTCACAGCCGAACAACTCCGCTCCCGCATTTGATGGTGTATAGTCGGGCATTCTCACCCTTTCTCATCAGCTTTTTGCAAATTATGATCTGACATTCACACCTACTTGCAGTCGAACAGCTCTGCTCCCGCTTTTGATTATGTATGGTTGGATATTCGAACCTTTTCTTAACTGCTTTTTACAAACTTTTGTTGGACGTTCACACCTTCTTGTAGCCGAACACATGCACTCCTGCTTTTGATGATGTATGGTTGGGCATTCGCACCTTTTTTTTTACCCACTTTTCAGGTATTATGGGTGGACATTCACACCTTCTTGCAGCTGAAAACCCCCTCTCCCGATTTTGATTATGTATGGACCGGCATTTTTACCTTTTCTAACACATTTTTCAGCAATTATGGTTGGAGATTCACACCTACTCACAGCCGAACAACTCCGCTTCCGCTTTTGATGGTGTATATTCGGGCATACGAACCTTTTCTTACCCGCTTTTTACAAACCAAGGTCGGACTTTCACACCTTCTCTTAGCTGAACAACTCCGCTCCCTCTTTTGATTGTGTACAGTCGGGTAATTTAACCTTTTCTTACCCGCTTTTACCATCTATGGTCGGACATTCACACCGTCTTACAGCGGAACACCTCCGCTCCCTCTTTTGATGATGTATGGTTAGGTATTCGCACCTTTTCTTACCCATTTTTCAGTAATTATGGGTGGACATTCACACCTTCTTGCAGCTGAACACCTCCTCTCCCACTTATGATCATGTGTGGTTTGATTTTCGAAAATTTTCTTTCATGTTTTCTAGCAATTATTGATGGACATTTAGACCTTCTTGCAGTTGAACACCACCTCTCCCGATTTTGATTATGTATGGACCGGCATTTTTACCTTTTCTAACACATTTTTCAGCAATTATGGTTGGAGATTCACACCTACTCACAGCCGAACAACTCCGCTACCGCATTTGATGGTGTATAGTCGGGCATTCTCACCCTTTCTCATCAGCTTTTTGCAAATTATGATCTGACATTCACACCTACTTGCAGTCGAACAGCTCTGCTCCCGCTTTTGATTATGTATGGTTGGATATTCGAACCTTTTCTTAACTGCTTTTTACAAACTTTGGTTGGACGTTCACACCTTCTTGTAGCCGAACACATGCACTCCTGCTTTTGATGATGTATGGTTGGGCATTCGCACCTTTTTTTTACCCATTTTTCAGGTATTATGGGTGGACATTCACACCTTCTTGCAGCTGAACACCTCCTCTCCCACTTATGATCATGTGTGGTTTGATTTTCGAAAATTTTCTTTCATGTTTTCTAGCAATTATTGATGGACATTTAGACCTTCTTGCAGCTGAACACCACCTCTCCCGATTTTGATTATGTATGGACCGGCATTTTTACCTTTTCTAACACATTTTTCAGCAATTATGGTTGGAGATTCACACCTACTCACAGCCGAACAACTCCGCTACCGCATTTGATGGTGTATAGTCGGGCATTCTCACCCTTTCTCATCAGCTTTTTGCAAATTATGATCTGACATTCACACCTACTTCCAGTCGAACAGCTCTGCTCCCGCTTTTGATTATGTTTGGTTAGATATTCTAACCTTTTCTTAACTGCTTTTTACAAACTTTGGTCGGACGTTCACAATATCTTGCAGCCGAACACCTCCGCTTCCGCTTTTGATGGTGTATATTCGGGCATACGAACCTTTTCTTACCCGCTTTTTACAAACCAAGGTCGGACTTTCACACCTTCTCTTAGCTGAACAACTCCGCTCCCTCTTTTGATTGTGTACAGTCGGGTAATTTAACCTTTTCTTACCCGCTTTTTACCATCTATGGTCGGACATTCACACCGTCTTACAGCGGAACACCTCCGCTCCCTCTTTTGATGATGTATGGTTAGGCATTCGCACATTTTCTTACCCATTTTTCAGTAATTATGGGTAGACATTCACACCTTCTTGCAGCTGAACACCTCCTCTCCCGCTTATGATCATGTGCAGTTTGATATTCGAAAATTTTCTTTCATGTTTTCTAGCAATTATTGATGGACATTCAGACCGTCTTGCAGCTGAACACCTCCGCTCCCACTTTTGATGGTGTATAGTCGGGCTTTCGAGCCTTTTCTTCCCCGGTTTTTACAAATTATGGTTGGACATTCAGACCTTCTTGCAGCCGAAAACCTCCACTCCCTCTTTTGATCATACATTGTCGGGCATTCGCACCTTTTCTTACCTGCTTTTTACAAACCATGGTCGGACTTTCACACCTTTTAGTAGCCGAACAACTCCGCTCCCGCTATTGATTGTGTACAGTCGGGTATTTTAACCTTTTCTTACCCGCTTTTTACCAACTATGGTTGGACATTCACACCTTCTTACAGCAGAACACCTCCGCTCCCTGTTTTGATTATGTATGGTTTGACATTCGCACCTTCTCTCACCCGCCTTTTACTATGGTCGGCCATTCACAGCTTCCTCTCCACCATACTTGTATGGTGGGATATTCACACCCACTTGCATCCGAAGACCTCCGCCCCCACTTTTGTTGATATTTAGTCGGTCATTCGCACCTTACCCGCTTTTGGCAAACTATGGCCTTCTTGCAGCCAAACACCTCTGATCTCGCTTTTGATGATGTAAGGTTGGGCATTCAGACCTTGCTTCACCTGCTTTTCACCAAATATAGTCGGACATTCACACCTTCTTGCAGCCGAACACTTCCGCTTTTAGTGTTCTATGAGGCATTCACATATTTTTTCTCACCGTATTTTATAGATTATGGTTGGAAATTCTCCCCCAATACAGTGTTCCCGTGGTGTTTGTGGCTGCCTTGTCTTTTGCACAGAGTAAAAGACAAGGCAGCCATCGAATAGATTGTTTCTACTTGGTCAGCCGAGGAGCAGGGGGGGGGGGCAAGCGTCTCAACCAAGCAAAGCTCACCAAGTAGGAACAATCGGGCCCTTTTCGATGGCTGCAACACCTGAAAGAGATATTGATGCGAGACCCGATCAAATGCTTTTTCAAAGTCTAAATTTAAGATGACAAGCCGGGTGTTTCTGTCTCTAGCGTAATCAATGATGTCTCGAATCAGTACGAGGCTGTCGGTGAGTTGTCTCCCTGAGATGGCACAAGCTTGGTCTGGGTGAATTACCTCCTCTAAAACAGAGGACATCCGTGTCGCTAAAACCTTGCTAAAAAGTTTACAGTCAAAGTTTAAAAGTGTGATGGGCCTCCAATTCTTTAGGTCAGTCTTATCATTTTTTTTATAAAGTAGAGTCACTATTCCCACTCTAAAACTGTCAGGCAGTCGGTCGAGTTTTTCAAAATCTTTAAAAACATCTAAAATGTCTGATGATAAAAGGTCCCAATAGGTCAGATAGAATTCTGCAGGAAGCCCGTCTAAACCCGGAGCTCGACTTCTCTTAAAACCTGTTAGGCATTTTTTTAACTCTAAAGCAGTAAAATTCTGTGTCAAGTGTGCATTCTCTTTTACGGTTTTGTCAACGAATTTTAAGATTTCTGCCGATGTTTCCAAGTGCACTGGTTTCTCTTTGTACATGTTACTATAAAAGGTATGTACAGTTTCAATCATCTCTTGTGTGGATTTTGTTAAAAACCCATCTTCTCTTTTTAGATTTTGAATACACTCCTTTTTATTTATAACTTTCTTTCTTTTTCACCTTCCTCAATTTCCTGCTCCCTGCTTCTTACAAAAATTCCTTTACTCTTTATTTCTGCTAAAACTGACATTTCCTTTTTGACATCTTTGATTTCTTCTTTAAAGTCTATGCCACACTGATTTAGTTTAAAGTAGCGCTGTAAGCGTTTATGTAGTCCCATCATACATCTATTCTCTTTCCTTTTTTTACGTTTACCTTGCTGTTTAAAAAAAGTCTGGGTCGTTTCCTTCACCATTTCCCACCATTGTGCATGTGTTTCGTAGAGGTCTTGAAGGGTCTGCCACTCTTTATAACATTCCCTGTACTGACTGACTATGATTTCATCCTCCAACAGGGAACAGTTGAGTTTCCACAGACCACTTCCTACCGTCACACCAGAAGGGGGTGAAAGGGTGCAGGAGAGCATAAGGTGGTCTGAAAAGAAAACAGGGGTTAATCTAACATCAGTGGGTGGGCAATCTCTAGTAAAGAAATAATCAATGCGAGAGGCTCTGGTGCCATCATGACTAAACCAGGTGAAGCCCTCCTCTCTGGGATGCATGGTTTTAAAACAGTCAGTAAACTTAAAATCCCTGCATATGCCCTGAAGTAAAATCGAAGTCTTATCCACTTTAAAATCTACCCCTGCTCTTTTTCTATCTTTCCTGCTCAAGATACAGTTAAAATCCCCTCCTACAACTAAAGGTACTTGCCCTAGCATGTAAAGCTGTATATCTTCTAAAAGGTCATACCTTTCATTTTTTCCATTGAAACCATAAATATTTAAGAGGTTAAAGTCTTGCCCCATAAAATTCAAGTGTGCTAAAAGTGCCCGTCCGTCTCTCACCACTGTGCTACCTTTCACCAGAACATGCGGATTTTTAATTAGAATGGCCACACCATCATTTTTATTTTGATTTGAGCCACTCCATATCGATAAATGGGGCCACATTTCCTCCCATTGTCTATGGTTTTTTAAAAAAGGTAGTCCACATTCTTGTATTAAAAACACATCTGATTTTATGGAGTCTAAGAAGGATAAAATACTCTGGGCTCTTGTCTTTGATTTCACACTTCTCACATTTAGTGTTGAGAAGGTGAGAACCATTAAAAGCATAAAGGAAAGTAGGTATGTCATTTTCGTTTTTCTAAGTTATCAAAACAAATTACACACAGGTTATTTCTTGGGAAACTAGCTCTTCCTTCATTTCTTTAGGTGAAAAGTGAGTAGGGTGATCTATATTTCCTTTTCGGACTCTCGGTGTTGGCCTCTGACGCAATGTTGCATTTAACTTTGAGTCCCTGAGGGTTGATTGCAGAGCTGAAGTTAAAAAGGAGACCTCATTTGGTGAGTCGGAGGGGAAGACTCTAGGTTCTTCCACTGAAGAACTGTCTGAAAGGGACCTAACCCTTCCCCTCTTCTCTGATACCACTGGGGAATCAGAGGCTCAGATGCCGTCCTCTTCGGCTGTTGACCTTCGGGGAGGTGAGTATCTTCACTAGACTCACCTGTCTGCTCTTCCTCCTCATTTAGCGTAGCTCCACCCTCTGCCTGTGAATTCTCACAGACTTCAACACTGAGTGGTGAGGCCTCTACAGGCCCCTCCCCTTTTTGCTCCTCACTTCCAATCCAAGCTTTTGGCGGGAAGTTTGAATTTATTGGGTCAACCTCTTCACTTTGTTCACCAACTGCCACCTTTGGTCCTTCTCTTTGTTGGCTTGACTGTGGCTTTACCATCTTTAATTTGTTGGCAAAAGATTTAGGGCAATCTCTGAAGAGGTGATTTAATTCTCCACAGAGATTACATTTCCTGCCATTTGGACACTCTCCAAAAGTTTGCCCAATTTCTCTGCTCTTCCCACATAACACCTTGGTACAAGCCTCAACCAGGTGCCCATGCTCACCACACTTGCGGCAGAACTTGGGCTGCCCCTGGTAGTGGATGTAACCTCGGTTTTCAAGGTGGCCAGAGTGTCGCCCACCCGCTGCACTGAGCACTCTTCAGCCCTTTTAAATGGTATAACTTTGCACTCCCGCACGCTCCAGCAAGCACCATTCAAGCAACAACTTTGCACTCCAGCTTCGAACATCGGCACAGTCGCAACAAGTAAGGCGACTCTACTCAGAGAAGTCACTCTGCACAGTAAGAAGATTTCTTTTGCACAGACAGAAAGGGCTTCACCCGCAAAGGTAAAGCCTGCCAAAAATAGAAACAACTCATTAGTGCTGCTCTCCACAGAAATCTTTAGTAAAAGGCGAAAGACTTGTACGTTATGAAGAGAAACCAGAGTACGATTATCCGTCACTGCGGGAGCAGGGCATCAGGCTAGTTGGCATAGCCACCTTCCCCATGGTGAGCTTTGCTTGGTGGAGACGCTTGCTCCCCCCCCCCTTGCTCCTCGGCTGACCAACTAGGAACAATCGGGCCCTATTCGATGGCTGCCTTGTCCTTTACTCTGTGCAAAAGACAAGGCAGCAACAAAAACACCACGAGAATCCCGTATTGAGGCTTTGTTCTGATCGCTCATTCGGTGTCGCGTTTCTTTCAAGCAATTCTCCCGGTTAGCCCACACTCGGCTCGCTCCCATAGCCGTGTTAAAGTCTACTTCGCATTCACTCTCTTTTCTCAGCAGACTCTTGGGATTTTATCTATAAAATGAATTCCTTCACTCAAACTATGTGAAAACTGCTTTGTCCTTAATATTTACCATGTCTAGAAAGATTTAAACAAAAAAAACAACGTTGTACTTTGCAGTAAAAGAAAGAGCAAATCTAAAGTTTCAGGAATCCGAGAATAAGCTTACTTTCATGAGTTCTTCACGATTTCGGATTTTGCTATAAAATGAATTCCTTCACTCAAACTAAATTAAAACTGCTAAACCGCTAATCTGTTATATGTAAGGCAGATGTCAAATTCACCGAAATAGGATCAAAGGGTATTCGGCCAATCGAGCTGTAAAAGCTTCGGTAAAAGAGTATAAGTTGAAGAGTTTGTGAATAAAGGTGTGCGCACACATAGTGTGCTGTACGAAAATAGGCAGGGAGCAATGCCGGCTGGGGTATATGTTCTTGTATGTTGTCTGACTGTTTGATTTGAATGTGTTGTGTAAGTGTCCTGTTGAATGTTACATGTTTGGGCTTTGACACGCTTCACTGTGGTTGTTAACTGTGTGGTGTGTCCTGAAATGTTATATGTTTGGGCTGTGTGACATGCTTAATGCTTGTCAGTAGGTACCCACTTATTCATATATAGCAACTGACAACATAAGAAGTCCGGACATACTTTGATAGTAGTTGTAGAAGTATCCTTATTGATAATAGATCACTAATTCATAGTGATAGAACAGTAGATGAACAGGTGCTTGCACATGTCTCACGAAAATAAAATGGGTGTATGATTGCTGACGGCAGAGCAATACTGCCAAACTTATGAGTTCTTGTGGCAAACTTGATTCAGTGTCTTGACGTGTATACGCTGTTTCGCTGACTTGATTGTCACAAGAAACAAAGTGTGTTTGATAAGATCCGACCATTTTATTACGGGAGGATCAGTATGTATGGATTCTGATGTGACTGATAAACCCATTCGTATCTTAAGCATAATCTAATACGTGAGACAACGCCCTGGCACACGATAAAAAAAAAAAAAGAGAGAGAGCGGTTTTGTGTCCCCACAGTCCATAATGTAGAAAAGAGAGAAAAAAGCCTTTCTGATTTGGTGTGTGTACTCATAGTGCAGAGTGTAGAGAAAAGAAAGCCGTTTTGGTGTCACGGGTGTTGTGACTTACACACACACATTTCTAAATTGAGAAAGGAAATTATTTTAGAGGAAGCACTAGAGTTTAGATCCCACATTTGTTGATAGGCATTCATTTATTTCTTCACTTCTGATGAAGTTTCAACAATAAACAACAAACTTTGTATTATGAGAAAGAACCAGACTCATTCTTCAGGAATCCGAAAATAAGCTCTATTTTATGAGTTATGCACGAATTCGGATTCTCCTATAAAACGAATTCATTAACTCAAACCAAGTTAAGACTGCTTTGTCCTTCATATTTATTCATGTCTAATCAAGTTTCAACGATAAACAACGTTGTACTTTGTAGAATGAGAAAGAACTTCTTGAGCAATAAGCATCTCTCGACATATGACGAAATACAGATTTTGCTATAAAATTAATTCCTTCTATCAGCCTGACTTAAAGCTGTTTGTCCTCCTTATTTATCCACTTCAAATCAAGTTTCAACAATTAAAAAAAATTTGTAGTTTGAGAAAGAACAACTTAATCTTCAGCAATCAGTATAAAAAGAGGTGCAAATGCCAACCATACATACCTAAAAGGTGGAGCGGAAGTATTCAGCTGCAAGTAGGTGTGAATGTTCGACCATAATTTGTAAAAAGCGGGTAAGAAAAGGTTCGAATGCCCGACTATATATTAACAAAAGCGGGAGGAGAGGTCTTCGGATGAGAGTGGGTGAGAATTTCCAACCATAATCTATAAAATACGGTGAAAAAAAATATGTGAATGCCTCATAGAACACTAAAAGCGGAAGTGTTCGGCTGCAAGAAGGTGTGAATGTCCGACTATATTTGGTGAAAAGCAGGTGAAGCAAGGTCTGAATGCCCAACCTTACATCATCAAAAGCGAGATCAGAGGTGTTTGGCTGCAAGAAGGCCATAGTTTGCCAAAAGCGGGTAAGGTGCGAATGACCGACTAAATATCAACAAAATTGGGGGCGGAGGTCTTCGGATGCAAGTGGGTGTGAATATCCCACCATACAAGTATGGTGGAGAGGAAGCTGTGAATGGCCGACCATAGTAAAAGGCGGGTGAGAGAAGGTGCGAATGTCAAACCATACATAATCAAAACAGGGAGCGGAGGTGTTCTGCTGTAAGAAGGTGTGAATGTCCAACCATAGTTGGTAAAAAGCGGGTAAGAAAAGGTTAAAATACCCGACTGTACACAATCAATAGCGGGAGCGGAGTTGTTCGGCTACTAAAAGGTGTGAAAGTCCGACCATGGTTTGTAAAAAGCGGGTAAGAAAAGGTGCGAATGCCCGACAATGTATGATCAAAAGAGGGAGTGGAGGTTTTCGGCTACAAGAAGGTCTGAATGTCCAACCATAATTTGTAAAAACCGGGGAAGAAAAGGCTCGAAAGCCCGACTATACACCATCAAAAGTGGGAGCGGAGGTGTTCAGCTGCAAGAAGGTCTGAATGTCCATCAATAATTGCTAGAAAACATGAAAGAAAATTTTCGAATATCAAACTGCACATGATCATAAGCGGGAGAGGAGGTGTTCAGCTGCAAGAAGGTGTGAATGTCTACCCATAATTACTGAAAAATGGGTAAGAAAAGGTGCGAATGCCTAAACATACATCATCAAAAGAGGGAGCGGAGGTGTTCCGCTGTAAGACGGTGTGAATGTCCGATCATAGTTGGTAAAAAGCGGGTAAGAAAAGGTTAAAATACCCGACTGTACACAATCAAAAGAGGGAGCGGAGTTGTTCAGCTAAGAGAAGGTGTGAAAGTCCGACCATGGTTTGTAAAAAGCGGGTAAGAAAAGGTTCGTATGCCCGAATATACACTATCAAAACCGGAAGCGTAGGTGTTCGGCTGCAAGAAGGTGTGAACGTCCGACCAAAGTTTGTAAAAAAGCAGTTAAGAAAAGGTTCGAATATCTAACCAAACATAATCAAAAGCGGGAGCAGAGCTGTTCGACTGCAAGTAGGTGTGAATGTCAGATCATAATTGCTGAAAAATGTGATAGAAAAGACTAGAATGCCGGACAATACATCATCAAAAGCGGGAGAGGTGGTTTTTCGGCTGCAAGTAGGTGTGAATGTCCAGCCATAATTACTCACAAACGGGGGAAGAAAAGGTAGTATTTCCAGACCACACATGATCAAAACAGGGAATGGAGGTGGTTCAGCTGCAAGGTGTGAATGTCTGACTAAAGTTTGTAAAAACCGTGTAAGACAAGGGGCGAATGCCCGACAATGTATGATCAAAAGAGGGAGCGGAGGTTTTCGGCTGCAAGGTCTGAATGTCCAACCACAATTTGTAAAAATCGGGGAAGAAAAGGCTCGAAAGTCCGACTATACACCATCAAAAGCGGGAGCAGAGGTGTTCAGGTGCAAGAAGGTCTGAATGTCAAACCAAAAATTACTGAAAAATGGGTAAGAAAAGGTGCGAATGCCAAATCATACATCATCAAAAGCAGGAGCGGATGTGTTCAGCTACAAGAAGGTTTGAATGTCCAACCATAGTAAGTAATAGGCGGGTAAGAAAAGGCTCGAATGCCCGACTATATACCATCAAAAGCGGAAGCGGAGGTGTTCGGCTGCAAGACGGTGTGAACGTCCGACCAAAGTTTGTAAAAAGCAGTTAAGAAAATGTTCGAATATCCAACCAAACATAATCAAAAGCGGGAGCAGAGCTGTTTGACTGCAAGTAGGTGTGAATATCAGATCATAATTTGCAAAAAGCTGTTGAGAAAGGGTGAGAATGCCCGACTATACACTATCAAATGTGGGAGCGGAGGTGTTCGTCTGTGAGTAGGTGTGAATGTCCGACCATAATTGCTGAAAAATGTGTTAGAAAAGGTAAGAATGCCGGATCATATATCATCAAAAGCGGGAGAGGTTGTGTTCGGCTGCAAGTAGGTGTGAATGTCCAGCCATAATTACTCACAAACGGGTAAGAAAAGGTACTATTGCCAGACCATATATGATCAAAACAGGGAGCGGAGGTGGTTCAGCTGCAAGAAGGTTTGAATGTCCGACTAAAGTTCAAATATATTAAAGAAAGCGGGAGGAGAGGTCTTCGGATGAGAGTGGTTGAAAATTTCCGACCATAATGTATAAAATGCGGTGAAAAAAAGGTGTGATAGAACACTAAAAGATGGAGCGGAAGTGTTCGGCTGCAAGAAGGTGTGAATGTCCGACTATATTTGGTGAAAAGCAGGTGAAGCAAGGTCTGAATGCCCAACCTTACATCATCAAAAGCGAGATCAGAGGTGTTTGGCTGCAAGAAGGCCATAGTTTGCCAAAAGCGGGTAAGGTGCGAATGTCCGACTAAATATCAACAAAATTTGGGGCAGAGGTCTTCGGATGCAAGTGGGTGTGAATATCCAACCATACAAGTATGGTGGAGAGGAAGCTGTGAATAGCCGACCATAGTTTGGAAAAAGCGGGTAAGAAAAGGTTTGAATACCCGAACATACACCATGAAAGAGGGAGCGGAGGTGTTCCGCTGTAAGACGGTGTGAATGTCCGATCATAGTTGGTAAAAAGCGGGTAAGAAAAGGTTAAAATACCCGACTGTACACAATCAAAAGAGGGAGCGGAGTTGTTCAGCTAAGAGAAGGTGTGAAAGTCCGACCATGGTTTGTAAAAAGCGGGTAAGAAAAGGTTCGTATGCCCGAATATACACTATCAAAACCGGACGTGTAGGTGTTCGGCTGCAAGAAGGTGTGAACGTCCGACCAAAGTTTGTAAAAAAGCAGTTAAGAAAAGGTTCGAATATCTAACCAAACATAATCAAAAGCGGGAGCAGAGCTGTTCGACTGCAAGTAGGTGTGAATGTCAGAGAATAATTTGCAAAAAGCTGATGAGAAAGGGTGAGAAATCCCGACTATACACCATCAAATGCGGTAGCGGAGTTGTTCGGCTGTGAGTAGGTGTGATTCTCCAACCATAATTGCTGAAAAATGTGTTAGAAAAGGTAAGAATGCCGGTCCATACATCATCAAAAGCGAGAGAGGTTGTGTTCGGCTGCAAGTAGGTGTGAATGTCCATTAATAATTGCTTTAAAACATGAAAGAAAATTTTCGAATATCAAACCTTACATGATCACTAGCGGGAGAGGAGGTGTTCAGCTGCAAGAAGATGTGAATATCCACCCATAATTACTGAAAAATGGGTAGGAAAAGATGCGAATGTCCAACCATAAATCATCAAAAGCAGGAGTGGAGTTGTTCAGCTACAAGAAGGTATGAAAGTCCAACCATGGTTTGTAAAAAGCGGGTAAGAGAAGGTTCGAATACCCGAATATATACCATCAAAAGCGGAAGCGGGGGTGTTCAGCTACAAGAACGTGTGAACGTCCGACCATAGTTTGTAAAAAGCAGTTAAGAAAAGGTTTGAATATCCAACCGAACATAATCAAAAGAGGGAGCAGAGTTGTTCGACTGCAAGTAGGTGTGAATGTCAGATCATAATTGCTGAAAAATGTGATAGAAAAGACTAGAATGCCGGACAATACATCATCAAAAGCGGGAGAGGTGGTTTTTCGGCTGCAAGTAGGTGTGAATGTCCAGCCATAATTACTCACAAACGGGGGAAGAAAAGGTAGTATTTCCAGACCACACATGATAAAAACAGGGAATGGAGGTGGTTCAGCTGCAAGGTGTGAATGTCTGACTAAAGTTTGTAAAAACCGTGTAAGACAAGGGGCGAATGCCCGACAATGTATGATCAAAAGAGGGAGCGGAGGTTTTCGGCTGCAAGGTCTGAATGTCCAACCATAATTTGTAAAAATCGGGGAAGAAAAGGCTCGAAAGCCCGACTATACACCATCAAAAGCGGGAGCAGAGGTGTTCAGGTGCAAGAAGGTCTGAATGTCCGACCAATAATTACTGAAAAATGGGTAAGAAAAGGTGCGAATGCCAAATCATACATCATCAAAAGCAGGAGCGGATGTGTTCGGCTACAAGAAGGTTTGAATGTCCAACCATAGTAAGTAATAGGTGGGTAAGAAAAGGCTCGAATGCCCAACTATACACCATCAAAAGCGGAAGCGGAGGTGTTCGGCTGCAAGACGGTGTGAACGTCCAACCAAAGTTTGTAAAAAGCATTAAGAAAATGTTCGAATATCCAACCAAACATAATCAAAAGCGGGAGCAGAGCTGTTCGACTGCAAGTAGGTGTGAATATCAGATCATAATTTGCAAAAAGCTGATGAGAAAGGGTGAGAATGCCCGACTATACACTGTCAAATGTGGGAGCGGAGGTGTTCGTCTGTGAGTAGGTGTGAATGTCCGACCATAATTGCTGAAAAATGTGTTAGAAAAGGTAAGAATGCCGGACCATATATCATCAAAAGCGGGAGAGGTTGTGTTCGGCTGCAAGAAGGTGTGAATGTCCAGCCATAATTACTCACAAACCGGTAAGAAAAGGTAGTATTGCCAGACCATATATGATCAAAACAGGGAGCGGAGGTGGTTCAGCTGCAAGAAGGTTTGAATGTCCGACTAAAGTTTGTAAAAAGCGGGTAAGACAAGGTGCGAAAGCCCAACCGCACATGATCATAAGTGGATGAGAAGGTGTTCGACTGCAAGTAGGTGTGAATGTAAGATCATAATTTGTAAAAAGCGGGTAAGAAAAGGTAAGAATGCCCAATAATAAATTATCAAAAGCGGCAGCAGAGTTTCGGCTGGTATTTATCAATGTCTAGATAGATTTCAACAAAAAACAACGTTGTACTTTGCAGTAAAAGAAAGTGCAAATCAACAGTTTTAGGAATCCGAGAATAAGCTTATTTTCATGAGTTCTGCACGATTTTGGATTTTATGTATAAAATGAATTTCTTCACGCAAACTAAGTTAACACTGCTTTGTCCTTCATATGTACCCATTTCTACATATATTTCAAGCATAAACTTCCTCATATTACCCTGAATGAGAAAGAGCCACACTTGTGATTAAGCCATACCTCCCTTTTGAGGAGTTCTGCATGATTTGGGATTTTATCTATAAAATTAATTCCTTCACTCAAACTATGTTAAAACGGCTTTTACCTTCATATTTATCAATGTCTCGATAGATTTAAACAAAAAAACAACGTTGTACTTTGCAATAAAAGAAAGAGCAAATCAAAAGTTTTAGGAATCCGAGAATAAGCTTATTTTCATGAGTTCTGCACGATTTCGGATTTTATGTATAAAATGAATTCATTCACTCAAACCAAGTTAAAACTGCTTTTTCCTTCATATTTATCAATGTCTAGATCGACTTCAACAAAGAACAACATTGTATTTTGCAGTAGAAGAAAGAGCAAAACTGAAGGATCAGGAATCCGAGAATAAGCTTCTTTTCATACGTTCTGCATGATTTGGGATTTTATTTATAAAATGAATTCCTTCAATCAAACTAAGTTAACACTGCTTTGTCCTTCATATGTACCCATTTCTACATATATTTCCAGCATAAACTTCCTCATACTACCCTGAATGAGAAAGAACCACACTTGTGATTAAGCCATACGCCCCTTTTGAGGAGTTCTGCATGATTTGGGATTTTATCTATAAAATCAATTCCTTCACTCAAACTATGTTAAAACGGCTTTTACCTTCATATTTATCAATGTCTCGATATATTTAAACAAAAAAACAACGTTGTACTTTGCAGTAAAAGAAAGAGCCAATCAAAAGTTTTAGGAATCCGAGAATAAGCTTATTTTCATGAGTTCTGCACGATTTCGGATTTTATGTATAAAATGAATTCATTCACTCAAACCAAGTTAAAACTGCCTTTTCCTTCATATTTATCATATTTGTCTAGATCGACTTCAACAAAGAACAACATTGTATTTTGCAGTAGAAGAAAGAGAATAAGCTTATTTTCTTATGGGCAAGTGGGAACTGCTTTGTCCTTCATATTTATCAATGTGTAGATGGATTTCAACTTCTTCTACTGCAAAGTCCAATGTTTTTCTTTGTAGAAGTCGATCTAGACATTGATGAATATGGAAGGACAAAGCAGTTTTAACTTGGTTTGAGCAAAGCAATTCATTTTATAGCAAAATCCTAAATCGTGCAGAACTCATGAAAGCAGGCTTATACTCGGATTCCTGAAACTTTAGATTTGCTCTTTCTTTTACTGCAAAGTACAATGTTGTTTTTTTGTTTAAATATTTCTAGACATGGTAAATATGAAGGACAAATCAGTTTTAACATAGTTTGAGTGAAGTAATGCATTTTATAAGCAAAATCCCAAATCATGCAGAACTCACGACATGCTTTTTCTCGCTTTTCACTGCTTTTTACAAACTTTGGTCGGACGTTCACACCTTCTTGCATCCGAACACCTCCGCTTCCGCTTTTGATGATGTATATTCGGGCATTCGAACCTTTTTTTTACCCGCTTTTTACAAACCATTGTCGGACTTTCACACCTTCTTGCAGCCGAACACCACCTCTCCCGCTTTTGATGATGTATGGTCCAGTATTCTTACCTTTTCTAACATATTTTTCAGCAATTATGGTTGGACATTCACACCTACTCACAGCTGGACACCTCCGCTCCCGCTTTTGATCATACAATGTCGGGACATCGCTCCTTGTCTTACCAGCTTTTTACAAACTTTAGTCGAACATTCACACCTTCTTGCAGCTGAACACCTCCGCTCCCGCTTTTATTGATGTATAGTCGGGCTTTCGAGCCTTTTCTTACCCGGTTTTTACAAACTATAGTCAGACATTCACACCTTGCAGCTGAACCTCCGCTCCCTGTTTTGATCATGTATGGTCTTGCAATACTACCTTTTCTTCCCCCGTTTGTGAGTAATTATGGCTGGACATTCACACCTACTTGCAGTCGAACAGCTCTGCTCCCGCTTTTGATTATGTTTGGTTGGATATTCGAACCTTTTCTTACCCGCTTTTTACAAACCATGGTCGGACTTTCACACCTTCTTGTAGCCGAACAACTCCGCTCCCGCTATTGATTGTGTACAGTTGGGTATTTTAACCTTTTCTTACCCGCTTTTTACCAACTATGGTCGGACATTCACACCGTCTTACAGCGGAACACCTCTGCTCCCGCTTTTTATGGTGTATAGTCGGGCATTCGAACCTTTTCTTACCTGCTTTTTACAAACTATGGTAGGACATTCAAACCTTCGTGTATCCGAAAACCTCCGCTCTCTCTTTTGATCATACATTGTCGGACATTCGCACCTTTTCTTACCCGCTTTTTACAAACCATGGTCGGACTGTCACACCTTCTTGTAGCCGAACACATCCGCTCCCGCTATTGATTGTGTACAGTCGGGTTTTTTAACCTTTTCTTACCCGCTTTTTACCAAGTATGGTCAGACATTCACACCTTCGTACAGCGGAACACCTCCGCTCCCTCTTTTGATGGTGTATGTTCGGGTATTCAAACCTTTTCTTACCCGCTTTTTCCAAACTATGGTCGGCTATTCACAGCTTCCTCTCCACCATACTTGTATAGTTGGATATTCACACCCACTTGCATCCGAAAACCTCCGCCCCAAATTTTGTTGATATTTAGTCGGACATTCGCACCTTACCCGCTTTTGGCAAACTATGGCCTTCTTGCAGCCAAACAACTCTGATCTTGCTTTTGATGATGTAAGGTTTGGCATTCAGACCTTGCTTCACCTGCTTTTCACCAAATATAGTCGGACATTCACACCTTCTTGCAGCCGAACACTTCCGCTCCACCTTTTAGTGTTCTATCACACCTTTTTTTTTCACCGCATTTTATACATTATGGTCGGAAATTTTCAACCACTTTCATCCGAAGACCTCTCCTCCCGCTTTTGTTAATATATTTGAACTTTAGTTTGACATTCAAACCTTCTTGCAGCTGAACCACCTCCGCTCCCTGTTTTGATGATATATGGTCTGGCAATACTACCTTTTCTTACCCGTTTGTGAGTAATTATGGCTGGACATTCACACCTACTTGCAGTCGAACACAACCTCTCTCGCTTTTGATGATGTATGGACCGGCATTTTTACCTTTTCTAACACATTTTTCAGCAATTATGGTCGGAGATTCACACCTACTCACAGCCGAACAACTCCGCTCCCGCATTTGATGATGTATAGTCGGGCATTCTCACCCTTTCTCATCAGCTTTTTGCAAATTATGATCTGACATTCACACCTACTTGCAGTCGAACAGCTCTGCTCCCGCTTTTGATTATGTTTGGTTGGATATTCGAACCTTTTCTTCACTTCTTTTTACATATTTTGGTTGGACGTTCACACCTTCTTGTAGCCGAACACTTCCACTCCTGCTTTTGATGATGTATGGTTGGGCATTCACACCTTTTTTTTGCCCATTTTTCAGGAATTATGGGTGGACATTCACACCTCGCAGCTGAACACCTCCTATCCCACTTATGATCATGTGCGGTTTGATTTTCGAAAAGTTTCTTTCATGTTTTCTAGCAATTATTGATGGACATGTAGACCTTCTTGCAGCTGAACACCTCCGCTCCTGCTTTTGATCATACATTGTCAGGCATTCGCACCTTGTCTTACCCACTTTTTACAAACTTTAGTCGAACAGTCACACCTTTTTGCAGCCGAACACCACCTCTACCGCTTTTGATGATGTATGGTCCAGCATTCTTACCTTTTCTAACACATTCTTTAGCAATTATGGTCGGACATTCACACCTACTCAGAGCCGAACACCTCCGCTCCCGCATTTGATGGTCTATAGTCGGGCATTCTACAGCGGAAAAGACTCATTCTTATGTTTGGTTAGATATTCGAACCTTTTCTTAACTGCTTTTTACAAACTTTGGTCGGACGTTCACAATTTCTTGCAGCCGAACACCTCCGCTTCCGCTTTTGATGGTGTATATTCGGGCATACGAACCTTTTCTTACCCGCTTTTTACAAACCAAGGTCGGACTTTCACACCTTCTCTTAGCTGAAAAACTCCGCTCCCTCTTTTGATTGTGTACAGTCGGGTAATTTAACCTTTTCTTACCCGCTTTTTACCATCTATGGTCGGACATTCACACCGTCTTACAGCGGAACACCTCCGCTCCCTCTTTTGATGATGTATGGTTAGGCATTCGCACCTTTTCTTACCCATTTTTCAGTAATTATGGGTAGACATTCACAACTTCTTGCAGCTGAACACCTTCTCTCCCGCTTATGATCATGTGCAGTTTGATATTCGAAAATTTTATTTCATGTTTTCTAGCAATTATTGATGGACATTCAGACCGTCTTGAAGCTGAACACCTCCGCTCCCACTTTTGATGGTGTATAGTCGGGCTTTCGAGCCTTTTCTTCCCCAGTTTTTACAAATTATGGTTGGACATTCAGACCTTCTTGCAGCCGAAAACCTCCACTCCCTCTTTTGATCATACATTGTCGGGCATTCGCACCTTTTCTTACCCGCTTTTTACAAACCATGGTCGGACTTTCACACCTTTTATTAGCCGAACAACTCCGCTCCCGCTATTGATTGTGTACAGTCGGGTATTTTAACCTTTTCTTACCCGCTTTTTACCAACTATGGTTGGACATTCACACCTTCTTACAGCAGAACACCTCCGCTCCCTGTTTTGATTATGTATGGTTTGACATTCGCACCTTCTCTCACCCGCCTTTTACTATGGTCGGCCATTCACAGCTTCCTCTCCACCATACTTGTATGGTGGGATATTCACACCCACTTGCATCCGAAGACCTCCGCCCCCACTTTTGTTGATATTTAGTCGGTCATTCGCACCTTACCCGCTTTTGGCAAACTATGGCCTTCTTGCAGCCAAACACCTCTGATCTCGCTTTTGATGATGTAAGGTTGGGCATTCAGACCTTGCTTCACCTGCTTTTCACCAAATATAGTCGGACATTCACACCCACTTGCATCCGAAGACCTCCGCCCCAAATTTTGTTGATATTTAGTCGGACATTCGCACCTTACCCGCTTTTGGCAAACTATGGCCTTCTTGCAGCCAAACACCTCTGATCTCGCTTTTGATGATGTAAGGTTGGGCATTCAGACCTTGCTTCACCTGCTTTTCACCAAATATAGTCGGACATTCACACCTTCTTGCAGCCGAACACTTCCGCTCCACCTTTTAGTGTTCTATCACACCTTTTTTTCACCGCATTTTATACATTATGGTTGGAAATTTTCAACCACTCTCATCCGAAGACCTCTCCTCCCGCTTTTGTTAATATATTTGAACTTTAGTCGGGCATTCAAACCTTCTTGCTGCTGAACCACCTCCGCTCCCTGTTTTGATCATATATGGTCTGGCAATACTACCTTTTCTTACCCGTTTGTGAGTAATTATGGCTGGACATTCACACCTACTTGCAGCCGAACACAACCTCTCTCGCTTTTGATGATGTATGGACCGGCATTCTTACCTTTTCTAACACATTTTTCAGCAATTATGGTTGGAGATTCACACCTACTCACAGCCGAACAACTCCGCTACCGCATTTGATGGTTTATAGTCGGGCATTCTCACCCTTTCTCATCAGCTTATTGCAAATTATGATCTGACATTCACACCTACTTCCAGTCGAACAGCTCTGCTCCCGCTTTTGATTATGTTTGGTTAGATATTCGAACCTTTTCTTAACTGCTTTTTACAAACTTTGGTCGGACGTTCACAATATATTGCAGCCGAACACCTCCGCTTCCGCTATTGATGGTGTATATTCGGGCATACGAACCTTTTCTTACCCGCTTTTTACAAACCAAGGTCGGACTTTCACACCTTCTCTTAGCTGAACAACTCCGCTCCCTCTTTTAATTGTGTACAGTCGGGTAATTTAACCTTTTCTTACCCGCTTTTTACCATCTATGGTCGGACATTCACACCGTCTTACAGCGGAACACCTCCGCTCCCTCTTTTGATGATGTATGGTTAGGCATTCGCACCTTTTCTTACCCATTTTTCAGTAATTATGGGTAGACATTCACACCTTCTTGCAGCTGAACACCTCCTCTCCCGCTTATGATCATGTGCATTTTGATATTCGAAAATTTTCTTTCATGTTTTCTAGCAATTATTGATGGACATTCAGACCGTCTTGCAGCTGAACACCTCCGCTCCCACTTTTGATGGTGTATAGTCGGGTTTTCGAGCCTTTTCTTCCCCGGTTTTTACAAATTATGGTTGGACATTCAGACCTTCTTGCAGCCGAAAACCTCCACTCCCTCTTTTGATCATACATTGTCGTGCATTCGCACCCTTTCTTACCCGCTTTTTACAAACCATGGTCGGACTTTCACACCTTTTATTAGCCGAACAACTCCGCTTCCGCTATTGAGTGTGTACAGTCGGGTATTTTAACCTTTTCTTACCCGCTTTTTACCAACTATGGTTGGACATTCACACCTTCTTACAGCAGAACACCTCCGCTCCCTGTTTTGATTATGTATGGTTTGACATTCGCACCTTCTCTCACCCGCCTTTTACTATGGTCGGCCATTCACAGCTTCCTCTCCACCATACTTGTATGGTGGGATATTCACACCCACTTGCATCCGAAGACCTCCGCCCCCACTTTTGTTGATATTTAGTCGGTCATTCGCACCTTACCCGCTTTTGGCAAACTATGGCCTTCTTGCAGCCAAACACCTCTGATCTCGCTTTTGATGATGTAAGGTTGGGCATTCAGACCTTGCTTCACCTGCTTTTCACCAAATATAGTCGGACATTCACACCCACTTGCATCCGAAGACCTCCGCCCCAAATTTTGTTGATATTTAGTCGGACATTCGCACCTTACCCGCTTTTGGCAAACTATGGCCTTCTTGCAGCCAAACACCTCTGATCTCGCTTTTGATGATGTAAGGTTGGGCATTCAGACCTTGCTTCACCTGCTTTTCACCAAATATAGTCGGACATTCACACCTTCTTGCAGCCGAACACTTCCGCTCCACCTTTTAGTGTTCTATCACACCTTTTTTTCACCGCATTTTATACATTATGGTTGGAAATTTTCAACCACTCTCATCCGAAGACCTCTCCTCCCGCTTTTGTTAATATATTTGAACTTTAGTCGGGCATTCAAACCTTCTTGCTGCTGAACCACCTCCGCTCCCTGTTTTGATCATATATGGTCTGGCAATACTACCTTTTCTTACCCGTTTGTGAGTAATTATGGCTGGACATTCACACCTACTTGCAGCCGAACACAACCTCTCTCGCTTTTGATGATGTATGGACCGGCATTCTTACCTTTTCTAACACATTTTTCAGCAATTATGGTCGGAGATTCACACCTACTCACAGCCGAACAACTCCGCTCCCGCATTTGATGGTGTATAGTCGGGCATTCTCACCCTTTCTCATCAGCTTTTTGCAAATTATGATCTGACATTCACACCTACTTGCAGTCGAACAGCTCTGCTCCCGCTTTTGATTATGTATGGTTGGATATTCGAACCTTTTCTTAACTGCTTTTTACAAACTTTTGTTGGACGTTCACACCTTCTTGTAGCCGAACACATGCACTCCTGCTTTTGATGATGTATGGTTGGGCATTCGCACCTTTTTTTTTACCCACTTTTCAGGTATTATGGGTGGACATTCACACCTTCTTGCAGCTGAAAACCCCCTCTCCCGATTTTGATTATGTATGGACCGGCATTTTTACCTTTTCTAACACATTTTTCAGCAATTATGGTCGGAGATTCACACCTACTCACAGCCGAACAACTCCGCTTCCGCTTTTGATGGTGTATATTCGGGCATACGAACCTTTTCTTACCCGCTTTTTACAAACCAAGGTCGGACTTTCACACCTTCTCTTAGCTGAACAACTCCGCTCCCTCTTTTGATTGTGTACAGTCGGGTAATTTAACCTTTTCTTACCCGCTTTTACCATCTATGGTCGGACATTCACACCGTCTTACAGCGGAACACCTCCGCTCCCTCTTTTGATGATGTATGGTTAGGTATTCGCACCTTTTCTTACCCATTTTTCAGTAATTATGGGTGGACATTCACACCTTCTTGCAGCTGAACACCTCCTCTCCCACTTATGATCATGTGTGGTTTGATTTTCGAAAATTTTCTTTCATGTTTTCTAGCAATTATTGATGGACATTTAGACCTTCTTGCAGTTGAACACCACCTCTCCCGATTTTGATTATGTATGGACCGGCATTTTTACCTTTTCTAACACATTTTTCAGCAATTATGGTTGGAGATTCACACCTACTCACAGCCGAACAACTCCGCTACCGCATTTGATGGTGTATAGTCGGGCATTCTCACCCTTTCTCATCAGCTTTTTGCAAATTATGATCTGACATTCACACCTACTTGCAGTCGAACAGCTCTGCTCCCGCTTTTGATTATGTATGGTTGGATATTCGAACCTTTTCTTAACTGCTTTTTACAAACTTTGGTTGGACGTTCACACCTTCTTGTAGCCGAACACATGCACTCCTGCTTTTGATGATGTATGGTTGGGCATTCGCACCTTTTTTTTACCCATTTTTCAGGTATTATGGGTGGACATTCACACCTTCTTGCAGCTGAACACCTCCTCTCCCACTTATGATCATGTGTGGTTTGATTTTCGAAAATTTTCTTTCATGTTTTCTAGCAATTATTGATGGACATTTAGACCTTCTTGCAGCTGAACACCACCTCTCCCGATTTTGATTATGTATGGACCGGCATTTTTACCTTTTCTAACACATTTTTCAGCAATTATGGTTGGAGATTCACACCTACTCACAGCCGAACAACTCCGCTACCGCATTTGATGGTGTATAGTCGGGCATTCTCACCCTTTCTCATCAGCTTTTTGCAAATTATGATCTGACATTCACACCTACTTCCAGTCGAACAGCTCTGCTCCCGCTTTTGATTATGTTTGGTTAGATATTCTAACCTTTTCTTAACTGCTTTTTACAAACTTTGGTCGGACGTTCACAATATCTTGCAGCCGAACACCTCCGCTTCCGCTTTTGATGGTGTATATTCGGGCATACGAACCTTTTCTTACCCGCTTTTTACAAACCAAGGTCGGACTTTCACACCTTCTCTTAGCTGAACAACTCCGCTCCCTCTTTTGATTGTGTACAGTCGGGTAATTTAACCTTTTCTTACCCGCTTTTTACCATCTATGGTCGGACATTCACACCGTCTTACAGCGGAACACCTCCGCTCCCTCTTTTGATGATGTATGGTTAGGCATTCGCACATTTTCTTACCCATTTTTCAGTAATTATGGGTAGACATTCACACCTTCTTGCAGCTGAACACCTCCTCTCCCGCTTATGATCATGTGCAGTTTGATATTCGAAAATTTTCTTTCATGTTTTCTAGCAATTATTGATGGACATTCAGACCGTCTTGCAGCTGAACACCTCCGCTCCCACTTTTGATGGTGTATAGTCGGGCTTTCGAGCCTTTTCTTCCCCGGTTTTTACAAATTATGGTTGGACATTCAGACCTTCTTGCAGCCGAAAACCTCCACTCCCTCTTTTGATCATACATTGTCGGGCATTCGCACCTTTTCTTACCTGCTTTTTACAAACCATGGTCGGACTTTCACACCTTTTAGTAGCCGAACAACTCCGCTCCCGCTATTGATTGTGTACAGTCGGGTATTTTAACCTTTTCTTACCCGCTTTTTACCAACTATGGTTGGACATTCACACCTTCTTACAGCAGAACACCTCCGCTCCCTGTTTTGATTATGTATGGTTTGACATTCGCACCTTCTCTCACCCGCCTTTTACTATGGTCGGCCATTCACAGCTTCCTCTCCACCATACTTGTATGGTGGGATATTCACACCCACTTGCATCCGAAGACCTCCGCCCCCACTTTTGTTGATATTTAGTCGGTCATTCGCACCTTACCCGCTTTTGGCAAACTATGGCCTTCTTGCAGCCAAACACCTCTGATCTCGCTTTTGATGATGTAAGGTTGGGCATTCAGACCTTGCTTCACCTGCTTTTCACCAAATATAGTCGGACATTCACACCTTCTTGCAGCCGAACACTTCCGCTTTTAGTGTTCTATGAGGCATTCACATATTTTTTCTCACCGTATTTTATAGATTATGGTTGGAAATTCTCCCCCAATACAGTGTTCCCGTGGTGTTTGTGGCTGCCTTGTCTTTTGCACAGAGTAAAAGACAAGGCAGCCATCGAATAGATTGTTTCTACTTGGTCAGCCGAGGAGCAGGGGGGGGGGGCAAGCGTCTCAACCAAGCAAAGCTCACCAAGTAGGAACAATCGGGCCCTTTTCGATGGCTGCAACACCTGAAAGAGATATTGATGCGAGACCCGATCAAATGCTTTTTCAAAGTCTAAATTTAAGATGACAAGCCGGGTGTTTCTGTCTCTAGCGTAATCAATGATGTCTCGAATCAGTACGAGGCTGTCGGTGAGTTGTCTCCCTGAGATGGCACAAGCTTGGTCTGGGTGAATTACCTCCTCTAAAACAGAGGACATCCGTGTCGCTAAAACCTTGCTAAAAAGTTTACAGTCAAAGTTTAAAAGTGTGATGGGCCTCCAATTCTTTAGGTCAGTCTTATCATTTTTTTTATAAAGTAGAGTCACTATTCCCACTCTAAAACTGTCAGGCAGTCGGTCGAGTTTTTCAAAATCTTTAAAAACATCTAAAATGTCTGATGATAAAAGGTCCCAATAGGTCAGATAGAATTCTGCAGGAAGCCCGTCTAAACCCGGAGCTCGACTTCTCTTAAAACCTGTTAGGCATTTTTTTAACTCTAAAGCAGTAAAATTCTGTGTCAAGTGTGCATTCTCTTTTACGGTTTTGTCAACGAATTTTAAGATTTCTGCCGATGTTTCCAAGTGCACTGGTTTCTCTTTGTACATGTTACTATAAAAGGTATGTACAGTTTCAATCATCTCTTGTGTGGATTTTGTTAAAAACCCATCTTCTCTTTTTAGATTTTGAATACACTCCTTTTTATTTATAACTTTCTTTCTTTTTCACCTTCCTCAATTTCCTGCTCCCTGCTTCTTACAAAAATTCCTTTACTCTTTATTTCTGCTAAAACTGACATTTCCTTTTTGACATCTTTGATTTCTTCTTTAAAGTCTATGCCACACTGATTTAGTTTAAAGTAGCGCTGTAAGCGTTTATGTAGTCCCATCATACATCTATTCTCTTTCCTTTTTTTACGTTTACCTTGCTGTTTAAAAAAAGTCTGGGTCGTTTCCTTCACCATTTCCCACCATTGTGCATGTGTTTCGTAGAGGTCTTGAAGGGTCTGCCACTCTTTATAACATTCCCTGTACTGACTGACTATGATTTCATCCTCCAACAGGGAACAGTTGAGTTTCCACAGACCACTTCCTACCGTCACACCAGAAGGGGGTGAAAGGGTGCAGGAGAGCATAAGGTGGTCTGAAAAGAAAACAGGGGTTAATCTAACATCAGTGGGTGGGCAATCTCTAGTAAAGAAATAATCAATGCGAGAGGCTCTGGTGCCATCATGACTAAACCAGGTGAAGCCCTCCTCTCTGGGATGCATGGTTTTAAAACAGTCAGTAAACTTAAAATCCCTGCATATGCCCTGAAGTAAAATCGAAGTCTTATCCACTTTAAAATCTACCCCTGCTCTTTTTCTATCTTTCCTGCTCAAGATACAGTTAAAATCCCCTCCTACAACTAAAGGTACTTGCCCTAGCATGTAAAGCTGTATATCTTCTAAAAGGTCATACCTTTCATTTTTTCCATTGAAACCATAAATATTTAAGAGGTTAAAGTCTTGCCCCATAAAATTCAAGTGTGCTAAAAGTGCCCGTCCGTCTCTCACCACTGTGCTACCTTTCACCAGAACATGCGGATTTTTAATTAGAATGGCCACACCATCATTTTTATTTTGATTTGAGCCACTCCATATCGATAAATGGGGCCACATTTCCTCCCATTGTCTATGGTTTTTTAAAAAAGGTAGTCCACATTCTTGTATTAAAAACACATCTGATTTTATGGAGTCTAAGAAGGATAAAATACTCTGGGCTCTTGTCTTTGATTTCACACTTCTCACATTTAGTGTTGAGAAGGTGAGAACCATTAAAAGCATAAAGGAAAGTAGGTATGTCATTTTCGTTTTTCTAAGTTATCAAAACAAATTACACACAGGTTATTTCTTGGGAAACTAGCTCTTCCTTCATTTCTTTAGGTGAAAAGTGAGTAGGGTGATCTATATTTCCTTTTCGGACTCTCGGTGTTGGCCTCTGACGCAATGTTGCATTTAACTTTGAGTCCCTGAGGGTTGATTGCAGAGCTGAAGTTAAAAAGGAGACCTCATTTGGTGAGTCGGAGGGGAAGACTCTAGGTTCTTCCACTGAAGAACTGTCTGAAAGGGACCTAACCCTTCCCCTCTTCTCTGATACCACTGGGGAATCAGAGGCTCAGATGCCGTCCTCTTCGGCTGTTGACCTTCGGGGAGGTGAGTATCTTCACTAGACTCACCTGTCTGCTCTTCCTCCTCATTTAGCGTAGCTCCACCCTCTGCCTGTGAATTCTCACAGACTTCAACACTGAGTGGTGAGGCCTCTACAGGCCCCTCCCCTTTTTGCTCCTCACTTCCAATCCAAGCTTTTGGCGGGAAGTTTGAATTTATTGGGTCAACCTCTTCACTTTGTTCACCAACTGCCACCTTTGGTCCTTCTCTTTGTTGGCTTGACTGTGGCTTTACCATCTTTAATTTGTTGGCAAAAGATTTAGGGCAATCTCTGAAGAGGTGATTTAATTCTCCACAGAGATTACATTTCCTGCCATTTGGACACTCTCCAAAAGTTTGCCCAATTTCTCTGCTCTTCCCACATAACACCTTGGTACAAGCCTCAACCAGGTGCCCATGCTCACCACACTTGCGGCAGAACTTGGGCTGCCCCTGGTAGTGGATGTAACCTCGGTTTTCAAGGTGGCCAGAGTGTCGCCCACCCGCTGCACTGAGCACTCTTCAGCCCTTTTAAATGGTATAACTTTGCACTCCCGCACGCTCCAGCAAGCACCATTCAAGCAACAACTTTGCACTCCAGCTTCGAACATCGGCACAGTCGCAACAAGTAAGGCGACTCTACTCAGAGAAGTCACTCTGCACAGTAAGAAGATTTCTTTTGCACAGACAGAAAGGGCTTCACCCGCAAAGGTAAAGCCTGCCAAAAATAGAAACAACTCATTAGTGCTGCTCTCCACAGAAATCTTTAGTAAAAGGCGAAAGACTTGTACGTTATGAAGAGAAACCAGAGTACGATTATCCGTCACTGCGGGAGCAGGGCATCAGGCTAGTTGGCATAGCCACCTTCCCCATGGTGAGCTTTGCTTGGTGGAGACGCTTGCTCCCCCCCCCCTTGCTCCTCGGCTGACCAACTAGGAACAATCGGGCCCTATTCGATGGCTGCCTTGTCCTTTACTCTGTGCAAAAGACAAGGCAGCAACAAAAACACCACGAGAATCCCGTATTGAGGCTTTGTTCTGATCGCTCATTCGGTGTCGCGTTTCTTTCAAGCAATTCTCCCGGTTAGCCCACACTCGGCTCGCTCCCATAGCCGTGTTAAAGTCTACTTCGCATTCACTCTCTTTTCTCAGCAGACTCTTGGGATTTTATCTATAAAATGAATTCCTTCACTCAAACTATGTGAAAACTGCTTTGTCCTTAATATTTACCATGTCTAGAAAGATTTAAACAAAAAAAACAACGTTGTACTTTGCAGTAAAAGAAAGAGCAAATCTAAAGTTTCAGGAATCCGAGAATAAGCTTACTTTCATGAGTTCTTCACGATTTCGGATTTTGCTATAAAATGAATTCCTTCACTCAAACTAAATTAAAACTGCTAAACCGCTAATCTGTTATATGTAAGGCAGATGTCAAATTCACCGAAATAGGATCAAAGGGTATTCGGCCAATCGAGCTG